>NW_020654972.1:962193-986000 GCF_003589595.1 Hyposmocoma kahamanoa
TGATTAACTTTTTCTGACAGAAAACTCGGTTCACCTGTACTTTTGTAGAAATCATTGTTGTCAGAACTTCTGATGGGACCCAAAAAGTTAATGAAGTGTACCGCAAATACTTTACCCATGTCAAACTGTCAGAAACACATCATACATCACACATTTTTTGTTTTTTAGAGATCGCAACGTTGATTTTGATTAGAATAACGAAAAGTGAAAAGGAGAATTTGAAATTGCGGAACAAAGAATTTTTGAAGATTATAATGCGTTTGTTTATGCTTCATTTACTCCGTCACGTACTTCATGCTTAAATTATGTACTTACAAGTTGCCATAAATAAAAATAATGACATATCGAGTTCTCAGAATTTCGCAACAGTTACACACAGGTAATGAAATCATTTTTTGGGATCTACATCGCAAATATTTGTTTTTTCAAACAAACCAACGTTTCGGGGACTTTACAAGTCATATGGTCACGGCTGACTAAGTTAGACAAAAAATATACGCGATAAACATCCGAAAAAAAAATGTAGTAATTTCCTAAAAAAAAATTTTTTTTTCGAAATCGCTAGAAATAATTACGAAAACATTACATTGCTTGTTTTAGGCATGGCGCTTCTCTGTAAATGCAAGAGATCGTATGATGAGAATAGGTAGTGAACACAATACTTCTCTAATTTATGTGTTAGCGTGTTAGATACGGTGTCTTGGCGAGTTATCATCAACAGACACCCTCACCCGTTTCAGGTTTCCCAGAAGCGCGAAGGTTCATGCCCGCCGCTTTTTTAAGCCAAATTTCGGTAACTTTTAATGAAAGAGGCAATGGATTAGGTGTTTATGTTGCGGTGAGAAATTTGATATTCTACAAAAAGTCGTTTAAAAACAAAATTAAGGAGAATAAAAAAGCCAGCGGCTTTTATAACAAGACAAGGAACATTTTAAACGATTTTACAATGTTTTATTTTTTCTTTACTTGTTGTTTCTCTACATGCTACTTATATGCTTACATAACTATTAGTTTTCATTAAAGCCACTTTCTTTAATAATTACAGTAGAGGAAATATAGTAATATATAATAGAAATATTTTACGAATCTCTACATTTTACTATATCTCGTGTGCATTTATATAGACTCTATTTTAATATGATTTTAAATAGCTGAGGTCAGTATGAAATAATCTGAACTTACAAATAATTGACAAAAAAACAACCTTACGTCACTATGAACGACTACAACTAACAAATACCAGGATACAATTGAAAACGCACCTTAAAATTTAAAACAATAACGTTGATCGTTCCAAATTTTAAATTATTTACATTTAGCGCTCACTGAACTATCAATGTAGGGAAATCTGACATTAACTTTAACAGATTTGTAAATTAGAACACGACAAAGAAGCAAAACCTAACAAAGGCAGACATCTTCATTGTACACGTCGAAACGCTGAACAAAGTAGCCAAGACATGCAAAAAATATGCGTCCGAAATTTCTCAGCACACAATTTCCACGGTATTATCAACTTGAATCAGTAATTTCATATCCGTAACCATAATTAATTCTTATATTTTTTATTAATGTACTGTAGTAATAATCTTGTTATATAATTTTAAAATTTCGATAAGTCCATATCTCTATTCTAAAGAAATAACTTGGTATAGTTATTTTCATGCAAATCCCTAACTTTACATGCTGGATTTCCAGCGGGCAGTACTTCATCTTACTTTTGTTTCATAATTTTAGCTTTAATAGTAATAGAGCTCCTTGTGAAAAAGGTCATCGAGGGAAGTACTGCCATTTTACCTATTTCTGCCGCCAAGAAGTAATGTGAGCATTACTGCGTTCCGGTTTTGAAGGCTAAAGTTGCTGGTGAAATTATAGGCACATAGTTTTCGCGATTGTTACACATAGGAAATTGAACTGTTTCTCTGGATTTAAATCGAGTATATTCGTTTTTTTTTCAAACAAACCAACGTTTCGAGCCCTTTACAGGTCCCATAATCACTGTTGACTAGTCAACCTGTAAAGGACCCCAAACGTTGGTTTGAGTTAAATCCAATTAAATAAATAAGTTTCATTTCCTACACATAGGACTTGTTAACGTATGACTCAGGGTGATGGGTGCAGAAGCATTCCGCCTCAGATCTTTGCGATTTAAAGCTCTGAGTAGCACTGCAACTGTTATGGACAGGCGTATCGTTTACCAACAGGCTCATGACTTGTTCATCCAGTCACTTAGTATCACATAAAAAAAAGCTTAAAATTGGCAACTAACTAATTTAATTCAGCACAACGTAACACGTTACGATTGGAGGCTTCACGTAGTCCAGTACAGTACTCCACGCGACTATCGGTCTATTGACGAATACCTTCTAGTTCACAACCTTTAATGGCACTGGTCAGTCCGCAAATGCCGTAACGAATCAAGCTCACCGCGAATGTTATGTTACCTATATTACAGCCACCACCTTTATGTGCAGTAATGGTACCGATTACGCTGATTGTACCGCGTTTAGAGGTTGCACTACCTGCTACTTTGTGTCGTCCCGGCACAGGGATGCTTCTGCAACCACCTGAATCATTTATTAGCTTGCAACTCTTACAACGTACACCTCAGACTTGTTACTTTTTACAACCTCTCTAGGCAAAGGCACTTTCTCTGATTATACACTTTAAATATTTTCGTCTAAGTTCCGTGCCAAACAAAATTTTATATATAAGTATGTTTATACATGACCAATATTGTCGCTACACTGTTTTGTTGCAGTGAAATCGATTAAGTTTAGGGTATTAACGCACATTGCGTAGATCGTGTGACAACCCTAAAAGCTTCATCTGCCACTTGAGCGATCGAAAGGTACGGCCGTATTCCGGTATCAGGAAGGAATGTACAGTGGGTGACTTGAACAGTCCCTGTCCCATTCTCACTTAGCCGGCATCGCATAAGCTAAATTTGTTCACCGTCTCATTCGTACACACCAACATTTTCAATACTTACCTGCGTAAAATGATATACATCTGTTGCGGTATTACTGACTCTTTCGCGCTCGAAACCCGGAATACATTGTTGATATTCGTGTCTCTTTCTGCCGGCTGAACTGGGGGTAGACGGTGTTGGCGCGTGGTAGTGTTGGTGTTCGTTTATTTAGTGAACTTGGAAGCTCGCTTTCGTGTTTGTGCATAGGGTGTTGAGTACGGCTATGTGTGTGCGTTGTAGAGTCTCCATGACTTAAAAGTTTTGTATGGAATGGAACCAGGAGAGCTAGTTTAGTACTGCGCCGGCCGGCACGCCGGATAGTCGTGTGTGGGGCGCACTCGTCCAACTTCTTCGCGAACTACGTGTATAAAAACTAATCAAGTTTAACAAGTATACTAATTTAAGAAAAACTTTAGTCCTTACTAAGTGACGTAACTGTACTCTTTTGACCAATAAAGTGCACATTTTTTATTTGACTTTGTGTGTGGTTTGATTTTTTGTGTATCTGCAACGTGTTTGGTTCAACGGACTACAGAGGAGGTTGGTCGTCGTACCATTCTCGTGTACAGGCCATTGTGTATCAACTAAATAACTCCGGCATATTTTGATCTTGCATTCTCGTCCGGCATTTAGACACCTGGTTAATATTTATAAAAAATATAACTAAATTGACGTGTTTATCATGTGACATTATATTTATAAATTTGATAAAATATTTAGAAGAAACATATTAATTTATGTTGTAATAGCAAGCAATCAAGATTAGTTACATTTAACTTATGAAGTGGAAAATTCCTAGAAAAAGCTGGCTGAAGCAAAGTAATGAATGATCATTTACCGTCTTCATTCAAAAACTTACACAAAACCAAATAATCGAGATTAGTTAGAAATGACATTTACATTTTTATTACCATTACACAGAAAGCTCGTAAATAAATAATATTATTTACAACAAATTTTCCAAAATCTAATTAGTGTCAGTACCGCATATTGAAAAGTTCAATAAATTATTTCCGACATCGAAAATATATTAATTATAATAAGAAAGGCAAAAAGCACGTAAAAAGTTCATGAATATACATTACACGAAAAATAATCTTAGTTCAGAGTTAATGAACATTCGCCTTATAAAAGTTTCCTATTATCATCTCCATCTATCCCGGCTCGAGAGTTGAACAACCTTAGTAGTATAAATAGACTCAGAAACGACGGTACACAAACGCCGGTAAATGTAGGCTCCCCTTCACAAATCATTAGATGCATACCTTCAAAATGTGTCTCAAATATCCCACTGAAATCCGCTTGCTTTCATGGTAATGGTGTAAAAAAAATTAATGCAAATGTATAGAACAAAACCATTGGAAGTAAACGACGTGATATAAAAATGTTAGAAAAAGAATTTCCGATTAATCTTAAATATTTTAGGATACGATAACAAAAGAAGTTTGTTAACGAAACGACTACAGTTGATACAATGAAATTGCCCAACCAAAATCATTGCACTGTGTATACAATAAGACTAAGATTAGATATCTTCGCCTAATTATAGCAATCACAAAATTTACTGTTTAACAACTATTAAATTTTACATTTATATAATAATAACGAAAATACATCTTAACCTTTTTTCTGTCCTTAACAAATAGTAAAAAACCAAAAAGCTAAGGCTACACCATTTTGCAAAAGTCATGACAAATTTGGTTGAATTTTACTTAGATTGGAATTGGAATGAAATTAGTATATTAAAATATTTCCTTGAATTTTTAAACTATATTTCCTGGAACATGTTTCCTTACAAATATTTCAACTTAAATAATATAATTAATAATAAATAAAATTAACGAAATACAAAATGGAAAAAAATAAAATGAAGGCATTAATTATTTAACATTACATGTAGACGAGTTTTCAGGTTTTTGTGAATGTTACACATAGGGAATGGAACAATTTTTCCAAATATAGATCAATATGAAAAATATATAGATGATAAAATTAAATGATAGATAAATATAGATGTATATTTTTTTAAACAAACCATGGTTTCGGGCTCTTTACAGGTCCTTTGATCTCGCTGGTGGTCAGTCAAAAACAAATATACGCGATTTAGATATGAAAAATAGTTTCATATCATGTAACTTTTGATACATTCATTTTTACTTATATTGAGCCTACAATATCTACAAAAGTCATATTATTATGATAACTAACTTCATACCTATATTTAATATCCCTTATCCGCAAAGTAACCTAAACAACATACGCATCAATTTTCTTGATTATCTCATCATCTCTGCTTCGTATAAACGCAAACGCCCCCTAACTCAAATGGACAACCCAGTGGTCAATCACATTACTAAAGTTCGTAAAAATCTCGCACCAAACTTGGGGAAACATCAAAGTCATCAAAACTGCCCATAACATTTCCCCTACAGAAAATACCGCCATTCTCATAGTAGTTCTATCCTGAACAATTGATATCTCTATTTGTATCAATAATACAAGGCAGACGTTTACGTGTATTTGGTACGTGGCCAGAATCCAGTGGCGTGGTACTCGTATTCTCCCGGTAACGGCTGCGGCACGGACATCACGTTTTTTGAAACTATTGATATTTATTTATACGGCGATTCTTTTTCTCTTATCGGGGGTTAGCTACGCATTGCATTACCAGCAAACACTATTTATTACTATAACAACGTTAGCTAGTCAAACATCCGACCATCAAAATGTAGATATAATTGGAAGAAATCTTATATTGTTAATTTCAATTCGTATGCAAAGGATTTAGATTACATTCGAGGCTATTATACCCGCGAGAGCCTCACTCTAGTTACTATCTATTAAATAGAATAAGGCTCTCATGCATAATAATTTGTAAGTTATTAGAATTTTAACAGTAGAGCTCCTTGTGAAAGAGTTCATCCAGGGAAATACTGACACCGTACCTGTTTCTACCATCAAACAGGAATGTGAGCATTACTGTGTTTCGGTTTACCTTACCCTTGTAAGGGTGCTGGTGAAATTATAAGCACATGGAACTTTTCAATCTTATGCCTTAGAGTGACAGGCGCAGTGGCAGTGCCGCTCAGATCTTTGCGATTTAAACTCTGAGGTCTGCAACTGTTATGGACACGCGTGACGTTTAGCTGGCGCACAACTTGTTCGTCCCGTCACTTGGTATTGTAAAAAATTTTTTTGATTTGTGTCTAAAATTTATTTTCTTAGAATTTTAAATATATATTAAAATAGTCCCTTACGATGACACCAATGTTAATGAGAATCACTTTAATTGACACTTCAATCAAATAATATTTCTGAAAGCACAATTTCTTTATATATCTAAGATAATTAAATAAATTAATCTGCTAAATTAAGCTACGCTTGAACAGTTCTCTCTCAAGTTTGTATGTCGACTCATCCGTAGAACAAAGATCTATGTGCAAGACAACTTGTTCTCAGGACATAATGCATTTCGTTCGTTCTTTTTCGCTGTGGATGTCAGGTCGACCGTTCCTCGATTTTATATTTCCGAAATGAAATAATGTATATACATTCTGAAAACACCTTTACGTAGACCTTAGTTTGAATAAAGAACGTATTCTCGTAACGTACTTATTATATGTTCGCTATATAATCACATCGGACTCTGTTCTTTGGACGAGTCGATGTGCTCATGCGTCTATAGTTACGGGCAAACTGTAGGCAAAGGAATTACATTAATCGGTATAGTTATTTTAGTCTGTATACCCTTTGAATCCTCGGGTTGAGACTGCGGTTGGCCCAATACTATCTGTTAGTAGCATTTAATTGATTTTGTACACTGTAACTAATTAGACTTGAGTTTTGGGTAACCGAGTAATAGTAAAATACGTCATGTTTCCTATTTAATTTGAATATACGAAGTGTTTCTTGTAATTCCTACCCATTTGTAATGTGATTTGTGTACTTTTTCGCTAGTACGTAAAGATTTACATTGGTTTTATTTCGTATTTCGTATTGTCTATTTATCTTACGTACGTATTATTTATTACATAATACGTACGTAACTATATACGTATATATATATATATATTAGTATCGTCGTAGACAATAACGAAATACGAAGACATACAAAAAACAAAAGGCAGGGTACAACAATCGGCCTTATTTTTTACTACATAACAATCTCCACCATCTCGGTCACTATTAATATTTAAAATGGAACAATTCCTAAATAATTTCTTCTATTAATTTTACCTCTCATGGATACCTGCCTGCTAATGAATAATGAAAATTAGAAATTTGGAAGAACTCAACGATGAAGTAATTAGACTTTGGTGACAAGGAAAAATATATGTTTGTCCCTATTGTCTTTTTCACAACAGGCGTCATTCGTACTTATCTTCTCTATACCTTCAAATAATTAAGACTTAAAAGAAACCCTTGCTAAAAGCTATAATTTTAAATACATCCCGAGTTGTCTCAAAATTAATGCTGATATAATATGACGAAATAGGCTCTTATCACAACACACTGAACATAGACACACACCGTACTTCATTTATTTATTTTGGGCCGTAAATGTAGTTAAAACCAGCCAACAAACTGAGAAAAGAAAAATGTAATAATATTTGATCACCGACATGTGGGACGTTGCCTCCACTGTAATAATCCCAATTGTTTGTAGTCCAAATGGAGCAAGCCGTCTTGCTCGATACGGCGCGTATTATTCGCTGGTTTTTTAATCTGAGTACCTGACCCAGGCCGACTGTGCCATTGCCGAGGAATACTGCCTCTCCTATTTTAAAATTCAAAATTGTATTTTAGACCATAGAAGAGGCGAGAGTCTAAAATAGATATTCAATATAATAATTGAATAATAATTCCAATTGTTCTGTCCGTAAAACGGGTGAATTTTAACCAGTGTCGCCGCCAATTTGACACCCTATGGAGTATCGGGTCCAGCACAAATGCAGAAAGCGGTGCCACTCGTTATGACCGCCGGTTCTTAAACTGAGTACCTGAACCCAGGTGACTATGCCATTGCTGAGAAATATCACTTCTCCATTTCAAAATTAATAATTTCTTAAGCCATGAGAGAGGCCATTAAGCCATGCCAGATAATAATTATACCAATGACCTGGTCTGAACAAGGAAGTTCCCTACACTACTAGTACCACGGCAATAGAGCAGATAGACCAAAAAGAATTTAGAAAATAAATTTTTCTAACAATAAATTTCTAAATTGGTCCTACTGGGAATTGTACCTAGAACCTCCTCATCAAGCTGCCATTGTACTTACTGCTAGGTCACCAAGGCCATCGACAGAATTATTATCGTTAGATTGCTATAATTCACTATAACACTTGAATTTTGTATATTCAGTGATATTTCTGTAAGAGAAGACTTAAACCATTGTGAATTATTAAAACATAATTGTAAATAATTACGTTTAACAAAGTATTCTTTTTTCACACTTATGAACTTATATGCTATTTCAGTCATATTGACACGAAATAGTTTTTCAGAAATCTGACTTACTATTACTTAGTCACTGTAACAATACAATACAAACACTATTTATCGTAGACAACAACGAAAACGAAGACATACAAAAAACAAAAGGCAGGGTACAACAATCGGCCTTATTTATTACTAAATAACAATCTCTACCATCTCGGACACTATTAATATTTAAAATGAAACAATTCCTAAATAATTTCGTCTATAGACTGATGACAAAATTATTGTACTTGGCAATTTTTATGTTATCAGCCGCCGGAACCATAGGAACTAAATAGAGCTCAAAAAGTCGATTAGTTTCTAAAAACAAATATACGCGATTTGGATTCAAAAATAAATACTTTCATTTCCTAAATTTTTATTGTGCTAGGTTTTATATTTTTCTTGGCCATCGTAAAAGTTCCCATTTCTTTTGGCATTAAACATAATTGGTTGATGTTCCACTGAGTTGATATTAGTCATCAGCCGGAACCATGGGAATTATAAAGAGCTCGAAAAGTCGATTCGTATGAAAAAACAAATACATGCGATTTGAATACTATTCATTCATTATTCACTTTTCTCTTAATAAATAAAATAAGTCTGCTTAACAATACGTACGTTATATTTACTGTACTCTTAATTATTTTTGAATCTGACTACATTCGAGTTCACTATCAGCTTACGATATTTATTCAGTTGCCTGCTAAGAAGCTTACATTTCTGCCGTTACAGTATTGTATTAATAATTCAACGCAAATTTCCAAAGGCCCGTATCTCAGTGGGGCAGCCAATTTGTTCCATTGGATTGCCTGCTCCTCATTTGGGCAACCATCGATTCTAATTCGCTTTAATACTGATAAATTATTCACAGTAACTTATAATCATCAATTGATTAATTAACATTGCAATTTAATTTATATAAAAGCTCTTTGGGTCTATTACGATATGATTGTTTAAAGTTAGGCTTTTTAAAGTTAATGATGACCGACTGTATTTAAATTTACTTTGAGTAGTGTTTTTATTTCAAGTTCTTCTTCGCCGACGCTTCTTTTATATCATAGTTATAACAATAATTCGATTATTTATTTAGGCATTAATCCCATTACATGACACATCCATATAATAGTCATAAAAATTAAGAACAAAAAATAATATTAAAAATTAATTGGCAGTTACTAATTAAAATGTCAATAATGTTATAAAATTAAAATACAAATATGATTAAAATTGGGGATATTAGACAATTACAGCAGTCGCATCTTGAAAACAAAGTTTGCACAAGCTCATTCTTGGACTTATTCAAGTCTTTCCATTGACGCTTTTGCAACAGAGTTTAAAAATCGTTCACCCTGTTCAGGGTAAACATGCCAAACGCGCTGCAGCGCCATGGCCGACGTAATATGGCTCGAAATGCGTTGTTGTGTACTGTACTCGTAACGTGTTTAACGATCGCTTGGTGTTATTGAACCACAGCTGACTAATTTAAAATGTTATATACTTTGATTAATGTTGATTGTCACCTTGTTTGTGTTATTTGTGAGCGTGTTGATGTGTCTTTCCTCGTAAAGGGGCTTGATCACAAGTGACTCTGTAGGAGCATCGCAATCACATTGAGTTAGAGCCTTTCTGAATCCCTTTTCACTTGCACATCTACCAATTTGAGTAGACAATAATACTTGTCTGTATTTTGGTCTACATCTTTTAGTTACACGAAACTGTACAAAGTATATCATCAAAGAAAACAAATAATGTACGAATGCAGAGCAAGAACTGTAATCGAAATGCTTACCCACATTAATTCACTTACGAAGATATACCGGCTGATATTTTTACACGATTTAATGGCGTGACATGGATATGGGTAGCGGAGGAAACATCAAGTATTGTGTTACGGGCTCACTGGTCTTTATCGATGCGAAATTTCATTATATTCGTACCCCATTCCGCGTACGATTCAATAGGAACACCTTCGCACAATTGGGCCTCCCTCAATGGGTTGTCGGATGAAATTTCTTAACGCTTCTATAACGAGGCTTCGTGCCACGCTACCAACGCTGTAATTGTATTGCCTAATGAGATCCAAGGATATTAACACGGATTAAATCTGCTTAATGAACCAGAATATTAAATTGTTCTTTCACACTTGCGTGCCAGAATGATGTTCGCATTGCGTTACTATTCCTTTGAAGATACTATGCGAATCTCAAATTTAATGATCGCTAATGAGGCAACTTTGAAATTTGAATAGAAATATTTTTAAAGTTTCCTTAAAAAACAAAAATATAACTAAAAAATTGCCAGCAATCGAAAGCTAGTCAAATGATTTTGCTTTTACGATCTTGTTAAATATAATAAAGATCAAGAAGTAGATAAAAAACAAGATTTCTTTAAACAGTTCAAGCTTTGAACGTAAATTACGTATAATGCTCGTTAACGAAAGTCTAATAATTTACAAGAGAGAAAAATAACCTCTATCAGAATATATGGTGGTAGAGTGAATCACTGGTAATGAAGACATTACGAACCGGTTTTGAGAGAGAGGCCTCGAGATCGTAAGTACTACAAAAAGACGTAACCGAGACCAAAATTGGACGCAAACGCTATATCTGTTACTTTATAGTCAAAAATTTTAACTCCTATTTGACAAAAGGAGCTGTATCATTAAAACATATTTATGAAACTTGGTTTGATTCCTTGAGATTGCATTCAGCGAAATTATGATGGGAAAATAAATGATAAATTCTATGAATTCCTTTACATTATAGCGAAAACTATTTCACTAACTGCCAAGAAATAAAATATATTTTACAGTTCTTTGTTTTTATTTTTGAACAAAAAATTGGTAAAAATATAGTTACATTATGAGAAAACGAAACTGAAATATAGATAATGGAGTTGACCCCGAACAACGGTAAATATCAAAATTTTATGACGAATGATTCCGAACTCATTTTTCATTCCTCAAAGTGAATATCAGAGGCCGCTTGATCCCCAAGGATACAAACAAAATAAGCACAGAGTTAATGTTCATACCCTTTAAGTGTTATTTCAAAAAGGGGGTGGTTCAAAATACGTATTTATATTTGAAAAAGATATTGAACAAAAATCTTGCTCTAAACATCATTAATCATTTGGTATAAAATTTTAATCCGTCGTGATACGACCCCAAGACCCGAACACTTGGTGACGTGTGATTTTGAAATTACACTGTTCTTTTTGAATAACATACAATTAAAGTGTCAAGGATAGTGTGATGTTAACCTTACTATTAACATTGATAATGAAGGATCTATAGATGTAATAATAGCATGCCGAATAGTTATTAAGCTTATTAAACTTACACCTGTCGTGTATTTGCCATTGTCAATGATTAAAAATTCATTTCATGCTTTGTGGTTTATTAAATTAGCTTTCGTTCTATGGGAATTATTCAATTAATGTGATTAGTAGTCTTAATGAGATGTTCATTTTAGTTATTTTTGTAATAATGTTAGGGTTTAATTTCAGTTATACTTTAAGAGTTGTTACACACGGCGGGTTTTAGCAGCGATACAAACGCGCGATTGCATCGCTACACTTGCGATTTATAGGCGACTGCATCGATGCAAACGCGCGACTGCATCGTGTTTGCATCTCTGCTTAAAATCGCGTGTGTAAATGTAAACGGTCAGCGACTGCATAGCTACTGTGGTTGTAATTGAAATCTCTACAAATTTATTTGTTTTTATATTCAAAATAGTATTAACGACATTTGAAGTTCTTTTTTTGAAAACTGAACAAATAGATATTTGTACATTAGAATTACTTGTCTATTGCTGTTCAATTTTCTAACGACCTTAATATAATTCGCTTAAAACCTCTTTTAACTCAAAATGGTATTAACGACGTTTTTCATTCTCTTTTTGAAAATTGAACTACTAAATAGTTATAGATATTGTGAATAACTCGTCTACAGTTGTTCAGTTTTCTAACGGCCTTAATGAATTCCCCTAAACATTTTTTTAATTCAAAGTGGTATTGACGACGTTTTTAGTTCCCTTTTTTAGCGTTATCTATTTAATTCATCTAGAGTCTTTCATGTGTGGATCCCTGGCCGCGTTTAGGGTGATATCGGTCACATGCCGACCCAAAAGATCCGAGTTAAATTTAGCAGAAGACATTTATTTATTCACTGATACCCACGATAATCAT
This sequence comes from Hyposmocoma kahamanoa, assembly GCF_003589595.1. Classification (NCBI taxonomy): domain Eukaryota; kingdom Metazoa; phylum Arthropoda; class Insecta; order Lepidoptera; family Cosmopterigidae; genus Hyposmocoma; species Hyposmocoma kahamanoa. The sequence goes on from NW_020654972.1 coordinate 974,840, forward strand.
CAGTCTCACTGAATAAGGCTTTGATAAAGTTTTGATGGATAACCTCAAAAGGGTAATGAGAAGTGAAAATTGTAGTGCCGATTTTAATAATAGTTCATGACATGTTTATATTATGTGTGTCATCATAATTAGTCCACGTTGTATCGTTTTGTTTTTTTTTTATATGAAAGGCATTTGTATTTGCATGGCCGAACGTATACTTGTTTTATACTAAAATGTTCGTTGGGTTTTTGTGATTACACATAGGAAATGAATTTATTTTTCGGATCTCAATCGTGTATTTATTTTTTAAACAAACCCACGTTTCGGCCCCTTTACAGGTCTTATGGTGACGGTTCACGGCTCACGGGTCACAAAGACCTAACATAAACAAAATTTCCTTCGATACGGCTGGACTTGAACCAGCGACGTCGCCATAGCGTGGCTGACGCTCTCCCAACTAAGCTACGGAACGAACTTATTTATACCTTATGAACCTTTCTGCGTGCCTGCACATGTTTGTCTTTGGTTTTAACGACTTTTTGCCGTAGCACCATCTGTGAGAAATCTTTGAAAGTTTTTCTTCGCTCAGCCAGGTATCTTAAGAACTATCAGCGGCTGACTAGAGATGTCGCTTTAATTGTAATATTAAGTTTATTGAATATCACTAGTTTTATAGAGTTTACTACCATAATATTCAATTATTTTAATATGTTTAGTAGTCCAGCCGAATCGAAGAAATTTTTCGTTGTGTTTGATCTTTGTATTGATAATTATTATCATGTATATTGCTAACGAGCTTAGAAAAATCTTACTTTGATTCAGGAATCAAACTTGGACAGGTTCAAGCTTCGCATTTAGCACCAGTACTTATATCTCTGTTACATATCACCATAGTACCATTACACGACTGAACTTAATACTATTCTGTATTAAGCTCAGTCAGTGTTTTAAGCATACAGTTCCAAAGTAATAGGTATGATATCAGTAACAGTGTTTTTTAGTTATTCTTTTATATATAAAAGAGATTATAAAAAATCAACAATTTAAAATTGTTTATAATATCTATCAGAATACTGTTAAATTGAACTTTTAAATATTCGTTCGCTCTCAGTCATGTCCTTATGAATAAAATTTCTAATTTTTGTGTACCTAGATTAATTGACAAGAAACCCACTTAACTTACTTACTAAGTAAGCAAACCAAAATAAAATACCAATTAATGTTAATAGTTTATTTCTAATTACATTCCTACTTATTGTAAAATTGTTATTGCCGTACCAGTTACGGAACCACATCCTAGTTACCAACTAGTATTAGCGATAAATAACCGTAAACAGTCAACCCTAAGACCTGGCCGAGTAATGGTCTTTGCGACCATTAAGCAACCCCACACATTGCGCGTTTTTAATGTAAACTCAACAACCAAAATTGTCATTTTTATTGTCAAACGGGCGTATGTTGCGTATACCACTTTTTTATCCCATAATTTTCTTTTTATTCCCTTTATTATATTTGTATTCCGCATACAACTGCGTGACATTTGCTAAATTGGCTTTGCCTTTTTCTATTAGGTACCCAACCAATTTCACCAATAGAATGTAAAAATTTTACTGTATTTTTATGCTTATAACAAAGATAATAAAGTTATATTTTTAGCAACCCAAGTAAAGGTGTATTTTGTTGTTTTATATGAGAAAATAAATCAAATAAAAAACAATTAAACACAACCTTGTTAACAGAAGTTTAGTTGTATTTTGTGCACTAAACGGTTTATCGTGTCTGAATTTAGATTTAACTTTCTTGGTGGCGTGTTTGGCGGTTAGGTTTTTTGCTAGGGCCGACGGACGGCAACGACTAGGTTTTAGGCCTATATCGAACTGCAAACTTTGCTGGAATCGCTATAAAAATTCTTAAACGGAAATGTTAGACAGAATGCTGGAGTTATTTGGTGTCATAATGATGAAAAGAAAGTTTTTAATACCCCAATACATTTTTTAGTGCAATACTGATTTTGGGTAAATTTCTTTTGCAGAATCGAAAAGAATGTCAACGAACTAATTATAATAAAAACGTTTATCATTTAAATACTTTTTGGTCTAGTGTGGTGTATTAACAATGTACGCGAACATCCGGACTATAGGGACGTTGTCCCTTGTGGTACGGTGGTGCGTATTCGTGGTTGTAGGAGTGGGGTGGCAGGTTCAATCCCAAGCTCTGCAACAGAACAATGAAGTGGACAGTTCTTATAATTTCTACTACGAACAGCCATGCTGTGCTGGTGGTGTCAGTAAGAGCAAATATCATAACAGGCACAGGCGAGGTAAGTTAGTGTTTTTATTACAAGCATTATGATTAACTTTTTAAATATTATCATGGTGATTTTTCTAGTAAATAAACACTTTCTTTACCACGTCAAGTTAATAGGAATTCAAACCACAAATTCGGAGCTGACTTTGACAAAAATGTTGAAAAGAAATTCTTAATTACGAGCAGTCATCTACATGACAAGGAATAAAAAGTTTGTATACAAAGATGACTTTCAAAATAAGACATGTTTTGCTATTATTGTACCTTGACATAAATAAAGCAAATAACAATTCATTCTGCTTTGAAATACGAAAGAATTTTTTTTATGTTATGTTGTCAAAGTTACGACAAATATGATTCACATCTACAGACAAAAAACATAAGAATCTCTCAAACTTCCGCAAAGACACCTTCACAAAATCATGATACACAGAAACGGACACTTAAACGCACACACGCAAACAAAAATGTAAATATACAACACGTTCAAAGCTTAGACGCCTCTCAAGAGTACATGGCGTAGAAAGAAACGGCGAGATGGAACTCAAATATGTAAGAGAGAGATATCGTAAACCTTTTGTTTCATTGCCCTCCGACAATGATGCCCAGATTGTTAAGTTGCTGTTAATTATTTGCTCGATGCACAATTTCAAAAATATCTAGCATTTTAATAAGGGGTGCCGCACCTGATGATTATTTTTTAATACGTATACCTAGTCATCGCATATCTGTTTTCGGTTAGTTTATTCGCTCTATTTTGCATTGTAACTACTGGTACATGATATTATTTTGCCACAAAGCAATTCACCCTCCTCATAAAAATAACGCACTTATATTAAGTAGTACGTACTCGCAAGTCAACCCTTAATGGTCCAAACTTCCAGTTTGGCCAACCCAAACCTTCTCGGTATTATACGATGTCCAATTAATTTCTCCAAATTATAGACCCAATTCAAATTATTATTACAAATTGGGCTTAAACAAGACTACAGTAAATACTGTTGAGATAGTGTAATAAACAAACAGTGATACATCGTACACACGCGGTCACTCATGTAGAGAAGCCCTAAAAGCTTATTCTATGCTTATATCAAATACACTGATATTTATAATATGTACTTCAGTTCAATTCAAAGAAAGGATATAAGTCTAAAGTAGATTTATTAGATTACCATGCAATTAGTATTTTTCTGCTTCCCCAGTTTTACAATCTAATATCCAAATACGTATGTTCCCGTCCATGACGGACCGTTCACAGCCATACATATTGTTCTACTAGTGGCGTCAAAATATTGATATTAATATAAGGGCAAATTGGCGCTTAGGCTGCCACTAGACGGACCGCATGCGCAAATTCACATATACATAAAGCGGCTGCGACACTGACATCAAGGCTTGCGCCTATTTCAGTGGCTCAGTATATGTTACTTGTAGTGTATTCAGAACATTTGTTATTCCAAACGCTGACTTTACTATTATTAAGGAAATAAACATATAACTTTTTCAATCCGTCCATCCGTAATCCTCTGCGGTGAAATTTGTGAACAAAAATGTAAATAAAGGTGCTATTATTACAAAAAAATATTTTAAGAATTGTGCACATGATATAAATCCGTCAACAAAGTTTCACTAATCGTATTTTTGTTTACCATTAAGTTGATTAAATCCTCAAGTAATCGTTACATTTTGCCGTTAATACTAAAGCTCAAGTCGTTTTAAAATCATATATTCTCTTAAGAATGCCAACTACAGCTTTCGATTCTCGGACTATCGTTCACATTGACTGCAACCGACGCTTGCAGTTGAACTGCACGCATTAACTGCAGACGTATAACTTTTGGCAGCCCAAAACATTGTATAACCATATTGAGCATTACGGCATTCACTGTAGGCATATTAAAAATAAAATAAATTGATATCCTGACTGTTCCTGAAATGGTGGTGTTAGTAGATTGTACCATGGTTTCTTTTTTAATTACTCATTATTGTGAAGTCAAATAAATACAAATCAGCCATTAAATGTTGTAACATAATTAGTGTTATTGTTTGCGAGATGAACCACCAAATGACAGTTAAACTATGTCAGAGGTGGTCATCCTAGCCACAATATTAATGTGCAATTTGCTACTTCCATTAAACAGTGCGGGCCTGAACAATTTGCTGAGGGCTTAATGAATGTGGAAACTTGAATCATTAAACATAGACGCACTTAATGAAAACCCACTAATGCAGCGCTTGACGTGAATTCGGAACCGCTGAACAATTATTACTGAAATACCATTTATCTTGCCAAATGTTGCGTAAATTTAAAAGAGGAAACAATAAAATTACTACCTGTTATTATAAAACATCTTACATTTACTCAGTTTTGCTTATTGCTTAATTGTAATTTAAGCATACCAATCGTGACACACAAATAATTTTGTCTTAATAAGGTAAGATATTATACTACTTGCCTCATGCTATATGATATTAATAATATGTTCGATCACTTGAATTATTTTCTATTTGATATCTTTTGATTGAAACTCTATTTAATAAAAAGCTTATCTCAACATTTCGAAATAATAATATTTGCACAAAGGATTTATAATTTTAGATTTATTGCAAACATAACAATGCCTACAATTTTGGGTGTAATTGAAAACGATTGGAACCGAGTTTAGGGGCGTTCGGTTCAACTGAGACGTCATCAAAAGTGTCAATCACTGATATTTTCGAATAGCAAAACCGATTATCGGGTATATTAAGTCAGTTATTATTATCGAAGCGTCCCGTCCATCCAACTGTGAAGTAGATTAGGGACATCATAATATGCCATATTTTGGCGTCAGCTGCACGCATCGCATACAGGATCTGGGTTGGGTTTTTGTACAAAATTCTTCTTAAAATTCGAAATTGCAAGCTGTTCTCTGTAGTGATTTTTTTAGAAACTCTTGTGAGGTAGATGGGTACTTGTATTTCAAATTCCATTTTGAAAAAAAACTTAATGTAAGCTATGTAAATAATTTTGAATTTGCATAGGTGAAAGGTAATTTCATTGCCACAGTAGATGCCTACTTGAACGTAAATAATACCCGACATTATGAGCGTGCTAATTACTAACGTCTTACGATGCCCTTAAACAGCTTCTAGTTTATGACAATTATGTGCCTGTTTCTCTTCTGTTATTAGGATATGCAGTATAAGAATTTTCCTAGTCAGTTGAATAGCGTTTAATAAAAGGGTCCCTCATATGTGAATGTTTATTTTTAACTGGGATGACCACTGGCTTTGCCGGCGAATGTTGGTTGGACAGTCACGACCTCATTTTGCTGCTATTAATTGTTGCCGTTGGAGTTTTGTAAACAAGTTTTCGAAGTTATTATTTTGTTGCCGTTCTGTTATACATTTTTAGTTTATATTTATGAGTTTGATGTTGTTACGCCCGTTCATGACGTTGTAAATGTACATTTACATCAATTAAAACGAAATTGCGATTTGTGCCAACAATGCACTATACATTTCAAACAGAAGAAGCTATTAAATGAAACGTAAAGTCAATGGATACTAGTGCAACAAGAAAGACGATATTGTAATAAATCCGAGCTCAAAGTGGATGCTAGCAATATATGAGCAATAAAAGCTTAAGTAACATGAAAGCAAAGGTTGAAAAAAGGTGGAACAGGGGCAAATATCCATGCTAGTGGCGGGCAAACAAAAAATGTGCAGGCCGAGTTGAAAGAAAGAGCGCACTCGGTCGGACAAAAGTGAAAAAGGAACACAATAAGTGCGGAGGCGGAATAGCGTCCGTCGAAACTTGAGTCTGGCTTTGACCGATGACCACGACTCATTTGAAATGCTCGACTGGGAAACTTCTTTTATTGTACAAATTGCTTTTCTTACTGTGATTTTACAAACATCACATTGTGTGTACAACTACTATAACCGTATAATATGCTAAACAAGGAGTCATTTATCAGTGTCTGATTTCCCAGCCGCGTTTGAAATAGTTTGCCTCTGAATCTACAAAAACACTGATTTACATGTATACGAGTATGTGGCTAACCCCTTACTAAGGATAAATACGACGACACTCGCTCAAGTCCCTCAGGGAGATGACATTACTTATTTCAGACGAAGGTGTCCCACAAACCATTTTGTTCAAAATTTGGTAACGAGTCACGTAGAAGTGAGGAAGGGTATCCCATATCGTGTCTTCAACCATCGCGAATGTCTATTGTATTCTCGCGAGACAAAGGCTTTGGACTCGAAGGATGCTACCTTCGTCAAACCGCTTTTTGTAAACGCACAGGTATTTCGAACAGATCGTTGTTTTATCTGGTATTGTCTTTCGGTCGAATGGCTTTTATTGATCGTGACGCCGATATTGATTCGTATTCTGATATATTCGACAAGATAGCATCAAAGTTCCATCAAGTTGAGTGGCTGTAAAGAATATCATGTGTCCGCATAATCTAGTTATCGATTTGATACGCTTTTGATGGGCAATATGAATGGCGATGACCAAGTAATATGTAAATAAGTCATCATCGAGATCTCTGATTGGCGGAAACAAGCAATCATCATGAGCTCTGATTGGCGGTTTGCATCCAATCATCGGATACATTTATCACTACATGGTATTTACTCGTATCCTATTCTTGCTAGTACGTCCATATCTACACTAGTACGTCCATATCTACACTAATATCATAAATGTGAAAGTAACTCTGTATGTTACGTTTTCACGCCTAAACCGCTTTGAAACTAAAAGCAATTTAAATATAAAGGAAAATATATTCACATTTTGCAGCTAATAGAATGTCATCGACAGACTCTGCGCTTAATTTCACTTGAAATTAGTAACGTACCTATGTCTTTGTAGTGATGATTCATATGAAAATATTCTACATAAAATGTCAAAATATAAAGTGATTCATTAAATGATATGTTTAAAGTCCATGTTTTTCGGTGTTACAATGTGCATACGACCCGTTTTTGATAATGTGCTGATGTTACCGCACAGATAACAGTGAGTAAAATTTTAATACAGAAAATAAATAAAGTGATATTCGTAAATGTTGTATTTTCAAATACATACAGTGAAAATAAACTGAAGGCAGCTTGTTTCAAATTACTATGTTTTACATTACGCAGAAAGAAAAACTAATTCGAGACTGCTGAAAATAGACAGTAATACAATATTGCATATTATAGATGGTAAGTTATATAATATCTTGATTACCTTTATATAATATAAATGTAAGAAGGGAAAAAAGAACAACAAAGTTATATTATTTCTGTTAATTTACGTATTGAATTGAATAAGCCAATCGAATTATCACAATATCACAATTTCCTTTTTTTTAAATTGTATTATTAAGTGACAGGACGAACAAGTCGTGCGACTGATGGTAAGCTACACGCCTATCCATAACCGTTGCAATGCCAGTGCGCCCGTCAGCCTGAGATGAAGTTGACAAGTCCCATGTGCCAGTAATTTCACCAGCACCCTTACCCTTCAAAACCCGAACACAGTAATGCTGACATTACTGCGTGGCGGCAGAAATAGGTAAGGTGGCAGTAGTACCCTGAAGGAACTCTTTCACAAGGAGCTCTACTGCTGCTAATAGTTCTATATAGGAAAATATAAAAAAAATGGTTTTAAGAAAATAACATTTGTTTATTCAAAATGTGCACCAATGCTATCATACACTTCTACTATATTGCTATAAACTCATTTATTCCTTTATAGAATAGTAGAAAACGGGAAAGTACAACATTTTAGAACTCTTTTACTAAAGTTCACGGCAACTAAATTATTTTCCTTCTAGATAATATAGAACGTATATTGCAGAAATGATGATGGTTGGCAAAATCAAATAGATGAATAAGGAGGGTATAGAAAAGCTTCAAGTCCAACTTCTGTAAGGTGAAGATGGTTTGTTCGCCAATATGCGCTCTTGCATTATCGTGTATAGCCATGGCCAGTCGGTTGATAGGCCTTGGTTATTTTTCTGCGAATCTTGCCACCGTTCTGCGTGTATTTCTTCACAATATATTTATTTTTTTATGATACCAAGTGGTGGGGACCAAATCAAGCGCCTTGTGATAAGCAACACGCCTTTCCACAGCAGTTCCAGTGTCACTCAGAGGTTTAAATCGCGAATATCTGAGGGGCACTGCCACTGCCCTCGTCGCCCTACGTACATACGTTGACAAGTCCCATGTGCTTGTAATTTCACTAAAATATATATTTATCAGCTGTTATAGTTGGATCAAATCTAAGGAAGTGATGGTAGATAAGGTAGGTAGATAAATAGAGAAGACAAGCTCACACATCATTATACGGTCTAAAACTCCTTCACCTGTTTCTGATTCTGACAGTGCAATACGAATGAGCGCAACGTTGAAACTCGTAATCAATAATTATAAGAATTTTAGCTGTATCCATGTTTGATTTCAAAACGATTGCAATATTAAGTAACACGAGAACAAACGCAAAATTTTTAAATTCGGAAGTCTCAAGGTTTTATATTTTTTAATGTAATGTGAATCTTACAAACTTTATTTCATTTTTGGTAGCCGGAGCTTTAGGCCGACAATTTCAAACTAAATAAATTTTGTGTTTAATTATTCTATGTATTTATTATTCATGATTGCGCGACATCGCCCACCTGGACTGTAAATTTTTTCTTAATGTAGTAATAGACAATTATTGATTCGTCTACGTTTTCGAAACAACTGCCATATACAAGACAACTCTTAATTTAGTAACAGTGGAGCTCTTTTTGAAAGAGTTCGTACAGGGACATACTACCACTTACCTATTTCTCCACCAAGCGATAATGTAAACATTACTGCGTTCAAGTTTTGAAAGGGAAGGGTGCTGGTGCAATTAACATGGAACTTGTCAACTAGAGTGACGGGCGTAGTGTCTCGACGACCTTTACGATTTAAAGCTCTGAGTGGCACTACAACTAATATGGAATTGCGTGTCGTTTCACACAAGGCGCGCGACTTATACTTCCTGACACTTAAAATAAAGCCATTGTTTATATTTAATCATAATTATACAACTACTACAACGTATAGCGCAACTTTATGAAAAATAACATCACAAACACTGTCACTTTGTAAAGTCTAACTTGTGATTGAAAACTTTTATTACCAATCAGTGTATTGAAGTAATTTAATAGTAATTAACATTATCAGTAATTAGTGCCTGACAATTTGTTTCAGTGCGTAAGCCAACAATTGCATTAAGCTTGGCGCAATTTGATCGACAAATCTGTATTCGATATTGCAACTTAATAGTAATGAAATTATTTCAATCTGTAAATAAATATGGCGCGCGCGTACGTTACGATGTATAAGTTTGTTAATCATGTTAATTATTTCAGAAAATATGAACTTTCTGCCGCTAAGCAGTAAAGTGAGCATTACCGCATTTCGGGTTTGAAGGATCAGAGTGCTGGTGAAATTGCAGATTCACAGGACTTGTCAACTTATGTTGCAGCGTGACGGGCTCAGTGGCAGTGCCCTCAGAACTTTGTGATTTAAAACTGGCGGCTCAACTATCATTGCCATGCCCATTGCTTTACCACCAGGCGCACGACTTGTTTGTTTCGTCACTTGGTGTCATAAAAAAGCGTATCCACTTGCAAATTTCAATTAAATAAGATTGATCTCTTCTATTAGGTGGGTATACAGAAACCCCCTTGCGTTGTCAAAAGCTATGTGTTATTTTACAAATGTACAAGGAAATGTGATACTCCGATGAAACACACATTAAACATTAAAGTCGACTTTAACGTTATATATTGTGGACTTAATTTAACAAAACATTTTAACAACACAATAGGGTGAAATAAATACCATGCAAATCTAAATTAAATTTCAGTAAGTTTACCCTGGAACCTTGAGCTCACATTAAATTACTTGGTGGCTTTGTACAGTTTAAAACAGTTGTGGTTGAAAAGAGCGTCGCACAACTCGTAAAATACTCATTTTCTTCTTTGCTGACGATAGCAAAGCCTCAAATGAATCGTCTGAACCTATGTATTCCGATCATTGTTGGTGAGCTCCAAAATGCTTCAAAATTCTTGCCTTTTGAATATTTCCAGCCTTTGTGTGGAAAGCCGTGCAAATAACTTAATCTCGGACCCTTTGTGTTCACTCATCAATACTTTTACGAATGGCATCGTGCAGGCTTGTGCCACTGTTATTGAACTCGGTCTGTGCTGTAATTGGTCATTCGTATCTGAAGAGTTGGTGATTTTGATGTTACAATCGACGCGTTTTTGATATTGCATCTCCGTTCGACATATTAGCTATATCATACATGTTCTACATACAGTATGAAACAAAGATATTCAATCTTCTTCTTACGTATCGATGGCATACTATGTTATGGTGGCCGAGAAGTTATTGCCGCTACCCGCGTCACTAGTAGTAACCGCTATGCTGAAGTGTGGGACATGTTTTGCCATCGTGATGAAAGGATTTGCCAATGGGTGTGACTTATTCGCCGATTGTTGCCCAGAGTGCGCCAGATGTACAGACGACATTAATAGTACGCCGCTGCGTATGAACCTTTGAACTTTCGATGTTATTAAGTGTTTCATTGAATGTCCAGGTTGTTTCATCACCATGATATTTAATTATTTTTTGTGAAATTGCTCCACTAATCGCGCTACGGCTAAAAAGTCGTTAAAAACCAGATACAAAGATCCGACAACAAGCACGTAGAAAAATTCGTGAGGTCCGCTGGTTCATTCCATGGCTTAGTTGGCATAGCATCTGACACGATTTGCTGGAGGACGTTGGTTCGAATCCGGCCGGATCAAAAGAATTTTGTCTAAGTGTTCGTGATCAAAAGAATTTTGTC
>NW_020654972.1:986010-1024175 GCF_003589595.1 Hyposmocoma kahamanoa
GATCAAAAGAATTTTGTCTAAGTGTTCGTGATCAAAAGAATTTTGTCTAACTTTGTAAATAATTAAAAAAGATATGCTTCGAGTATTTTATAACTGATATACAAGTAGACTGAGTTTGTGTTGGATATATAGAGGCTCGCGAAATAAGAATGCACAATTTTCAAGTGTGACAAGCAAACAAAACATTTTCAGGAAGCCTATCATAACCTTTCCAAAAACAAGCTTATTTCAGTGTAAGCTTAAGGTAAGCTTATTATAATATTACTCATATTCGTACCATGACAAACCTGTCATCCAGGTAACGTATTATTGCTAAAGTCATTGAAAGAACGAATGATTTCCCAATATTGTCTATTCCTTACAAAAAGTAGGAAAGAAATAACACTATATGAACTATATAACGCCATCTCTTTCTTTTTTTAATGTTTCGAAACGTATTATCGTAGTATAATGTTTAAGTGTTTAATGTTATTTACATTCATAGAATTAACTGTTAAAAAAGAAAAGTATGTAACAATAAAATTTATTAAAATTACGTTTTATTTATTTTATTTATTTTCCGCGAAAAATAAATAAAACAAGCTGAGTCTTGACCTTAGACTATGGACTGAATTATAGTCTAGTGTCAACTGTTAGTGTCGCCCAAGAGCATATACATAGATGTCGCTGTCATAATTTTACGAAATAAACATCGCGTATTTTTATTGAACGACAAATTATTTCCTATGTACTATTAAATTAAAAAATAAACAAAATATTGAAGAGATTTATGTAAATAAATAAGTTCAACTTAATTTTTAATCATTGCAAATCAATATTTAGACAATAAACTCGAAAATATTATTGTTTGCACTGTGTCCGTGTAACTATTTTAAGATTGCTAAATTTGACATAAGAACAATATTTCTTCAATGTTAAAGTCGCGACATAGTACGAACTGAGTGAATGAATAGTCATAAAGCTGCCAATAAAACATCATAGTTTTAACATTATAATAAGCTTACTTTAAGCGCGTCATGGTACGAAAAGTCAATGTAAAGTGAATGTAATATTGTTTTAAGAGGTTGTGATAGGCCCCAATACCGAACCTACTCTACATAAGTATACAGCCATATACAAATTATAATTAAATAATTTGTATTGTATTTATAATTAATTATTTTTCTCATGAGTTTGGGTGTAATTTGTTGTTGTCTACCTATGTATGTGTCCATGCCACCCGCGATACAAGGTTTCCCTAGTGTGGTGCTATGAGTGTGTGCAAAAAAAAAAACAAAAAAATTTAATACCAAAACGTTTCAACAGTTTATGCGCTATATAAATTACATTTCGTACTAGATATAAACATATAGAAAAAAGGAGCTCTATTGGTTGGTTATTACGTGCACATTCCTCACAGTAATGCGGAGCTTTATTCAATATTCGACGTACAACCATCGGGGATTAATGCATATAGATTTCTGAGTCGCTAACGCGCGACATTGCCAGATCTAGCGCGCGCGAGACACACTTTAAAATTGATTTTAAAATATATATCAATCGATTTAAGTCCAAGTAAGATCCAAGCTGGTCTTAATATATTACCTAAAACCATGTAGAATTTAGTTCAGCGATTGTGGATATTAGCGTGCACTAACGCACATATCAAAATTCTAAAAATTTTATTCACCAAAAGTAGTGTGTCTTGAGCAGGTAGCTCTAAGAATTTATATGCATTGGAATAATTGAACAAAATTTGAATTAGTATATACATAGATGCATATTCTGTGGTATACGTACCTACTTAAATTACCATAAAAACGACTTAACAATTCTAGTGTAAAATTAGACTAAAAAGGTACTTTGCAAATACAATTCTACAAGACGTGTGTTTCTGTAATCTTAATTCGTTAAAAGCTGTTCGAAAGAAGTGAAGTTAATTAACTTTCTTCTGAATATGTACAATATCTCACACGAGTTGGCAGTGCCATTGGAGGAGCGTGTTAATGTTAATTTTGTTCTCTACTTCGTTCTCGTATTGTTAAAGGACAAAAAAAGACAAAAGTTAAAACTTTCTTAAATAAATTGTTATGTTCTAGATTAAATACATTTTTCACCGTTCGGGTATCTTTGTTTTATGTAACACTGTTCACACAGAATAAAAGCTTTCTTTGTTTGAAATTAGACATCTTAAGCAACTTAAATCCGACCATAAAATTTCCCATCCCCGTATAAGTTTCATTGTATTTAATTACTACCGTAAACAATTGCTACAAACTCGTTTCCGATGCAATAAGAACAAATCTTTCTAGCGGCTGTTTGTCCCCAGGAAATTCTCTTAAAATTTCGTTTTGCAGGAATAATGGAAGAAGTTTAATTAGTTTCCACAGTAGACATGCCTAGTCTTAATTAAGCTGTGGTTTCAGGCATCATGTTAGAGATCGCTGTCTGTTTGTGACGCCTTGAATGCTTACTTTTATTTCGCGGAAAACTTTCATTATGTTTTTTTTAAAGCTGTGGTAGCATAATAGTTTCACCTAAGGCCTCTCAAGCAGAGGCCGTGGGTTCGAATCCGGGCTCGGCCCTATGAGTAACTCGGAATTTATGTGCGAAGTTTAATTTGAAATTACTACTATTATGAGCTTTTCAGTGAAAGGAAACATGGAATAAAACTTTCACGTCGAAAAATGTTTACAACGCTCAGAACACATGTGAAGTCCCTAGTCCGCATTGGGCTAGCGTGCCCATCAGTGGGACGTATAAATGAGTTGATGATGATGATGAATAGTGGAAGAAGTTTAATTAGTTTCCACACTAGACATGCCTACACTACCTTGGGACTACATTAAGCTGTGGTTTAAGGCATCATGTGAAAGGTCGCTGTCTGCAGTGGTGGGTTTGCCCAAGGCCCAGTAGGCCCGGGCGTCAATCGTAACAAAAAATTCACTGAACAACAAATAACTCAAAGTACCTAAATATTCTAAAGGCGTGTAAGCCGAACTTATTTATTATGGTGAACATTATGGCGGCCCGCACTGCACCGCATCGTATAGCAATAATCTGCCTAAACCACTTTCGTACATTTTATGTATAAAATATAATAATAATTTATTTAAGAAGATATGTTACATATCTATAATGTAATGTATAATCACTACATTACCAGATATTATCACTACCGCGTCTGTCTGTCTGATCGCGATAAACTCAAAGACTACTGAACGGATTTTCATGCGGTTTCCACCAATAGACAGAGTGATTCATGCGGAAGGTTTAAGTGTATAATTTATTGAAGTTTTATGTAAGTTGGCTGAAATATGACAATAAATGTAGAAGATGTCGGAAAAACTCATGCCGGCAGGGCGCTTTACTATCGTGCACCTCGTAAACTAACAGAGATATATCAAATCAATGTTCTAGGAAAATATTAAAGTTATTAAATTATTAAATAGTAAATTTCTGAATCGATTTCGATAAAAGTTGGCAATAAAGTAAATTCATTATGTAGTCTACCAGTAAATGATGAGTGCTGAGAAAGGGGCGGCTGGCATTGACTACGTGGCCTGGGGCCTGGGGCGGGCAAGACTGCAAATCCGCCACTGACTATCTGTTTGTGATGCCTTGAATGCTTACTTTTGTTTAATTAATATTGGTTATGTATACCTGGGGGCCTACCACAACCTCTTAAAACAATATTACTTTAACCTTACATTTACTTAAAGTAAGCTTATTGTAATGTTAAAACTATGATGTTTTATTGGTAGCTTTGTGACTATTCATTCACTCTCACTTTCACAGTTCGTACTTGACGCGACTTTAACATTAAAGTAATATTGCTCTTAAGTCAAACTTAGCAATCTTAAAATAGTTACATGGATGCAATAACAACAATATTATTTTCAGTTTTATTGTCTTAATATTGATTTGTAATGATTAAAAATTAAGTTGAACTAGTTTATTTACATAAACAATTCAATGTTTTGTTTATTTTTTATTTATAACCTAGTTACACAGTCTCACTCCTATAGAGATGGCATGGTCATCATAAATGCACCTGCACCCAAAACTGCATAGTTGCATGTCTATAGTAGATAAGGCGCTTAGCAGTAAGAATATTGAATTTAAATAAATCAGTCTTATATCGACCATCAAACGAATTGTTCGTTTTTATTTTAAAATTAGTTTTTAAAAAGTCATTTTCCCTCCGTCGCGATTTGACTACCTATGTGGTAAACAATTCTTCGTTAAATAAACATAGGCGATGTTTAGTTCGTAAAATTATAACAGCGACATCTATATGCTCCTTAGCGAAACTAACAGTTGACACTAGACTATTGTTCCGAATTCATAACGTGACTATCAAGACTCAGCTTGTTTTATTTATATTGCTTCAATGCGTAATAATTATTGAAAACAACGTAATTTGTATTATTACATACTTTTCTTTTTTAACATTAAAAAGTCTCTGAATGTAAATAACATTAACTACTTAAACATTATACTACGATAAGACGATTCGGAACATCAAAAAAGAAAGAGATCGCAATATATAGTTCACATAGCGTTATCTCTTTCCTATTTTTAGTAAGGAATAGACAATATTGGGGAATCATTCGTTCTTTCAATCACTATAACAATAATACATTCCTTGGTTGACAAGTTTGTCATGGTACGAATATGAGTAATATTGTAATAAGCTTACTTTAAGATTACATTGAAATAAGATTGTTTTTTTAAAGGTTATGGTAGGCCCCCTGATAGTAGAGCTTAAAATATTTTGGTTCTAATTCCATTTCTCATTTTAAGCTCTAGCATATAATCGGACAATTAGTAACGGTAGCAATCCTGGCAAATGTTACATATTATATTGTATAGATTTTTGTTTTTACAACCCTTGTGAGAGCCATAAAATGTTCTGTTATTAAGTCAACAAAGGTCGAACTAATGTTGCAAACATCTGCCGAATTCACGGTCGCAAAAAAACGCGTAGTGTTTACCGATGCCGTCGATAAGTGCAGTCTTTTATTCGAATGCAGTCCGACTCGAGCTCGCTAAAGGTAATTCGATCCATATTGGATCGTCGTCGTTTTGTCTTCGTACTCAAGTACGTCTTTACTTTGTTTTACCCTGTAACTTTATACTCGCGAACTTCGTGCCACTATTGACACTTCCTGTCAAAACACGAGGGAAATAAAAGAATCCACGTTTCTAAAAAAATAAGTTCATCTACACACTTCATTTTAAAGAAGACCTCAAAGAATTCACCAAAATGCAGTTAACGGATTTTTCTTGCCGCATCTTTTTGTTTTTGTTTACCCAGAAAGAAAACCACGTTAGGGAATCAGCAAGCTGATCGTTTTCATTCAACTCGTGAATTAAACATTGATCTGGTCTGCATTAAGCGTACGTTTACGATCATCGATATAAATTTTGTGATATCGCTGCCATAAAACAAACCGCGGGATTACCGATTTAAATTCGTCGATATCAAAGCAGTTAAAGGGGACCTTTATAAATTAACGACGCCAATTTCCCTAATGACATTGTAAAAGGAAAGTTTACGATTAACGATTTCTGTATTCACAGTTGTATCAAAAGCAAGTACGGAGTTCAAGTACAATGATATCGATGTAAATTGGACGTAGTTAAACAAAAAGGATCCAACGCACATCCAGTCACTTTCGAGATACGGCAGTTTAAAGTTTAAAAGTGTTTCTCACTATTGTTTTATTTTTAAAACTTATAATGTCATGTAACTCCAGGGATACTTATTATATGTTGGATTTTTTTTTCTGATCTAAGAGATTAGACTTTAGGAACCGTTTGGTACATACATAGGGCGCACTATTTGTTCCCAGAACTGGTCACTTACATAAAAAATATTTAAAAAGTAATTACAACATTTGAAAATGGAACTCTTTGACTGTAGATTACAGTTTGTTTCATCTGACTGTCACTTGTTTTCTACACTGTGGCGTCATTTTAGAAATCGGTTGTCTACATCACCATGGATTTAACTCGTGAAAATTTTCGTAGTATGATTTTCTACGACTTTAAGTGTAAATTAACAGCTGAAAATGAAGCACCGTGCAAAACGACTATTAATAGCTGGATTGCAGAATTCAAACGCGGTCGTGTGAATCTCAGTGACGAATTTCGTGATGCGGTGCGCCGTATGATCAAAACAGACAGGCATGTGATATACCATGAGACATCAGCATGAGTCAAATACAATCAATACTACACAAACATTTGGGTGTGAAAAAGCTGTGCTCTCGGTGGATTCCACACAATTTGACTGAGGCTCAAAAAACGGATCGCGTCACTTGGTGCAACGCTATGCTTATCAGATTCAACGAAGGGGCGTCAAATTTGGTGTAAGACATAGTAACAATTGACGAAACATGTATTTATAGTTACGATCGCAAAACAAAGCAGCAGTCGAGCGTATGGGTCTTTCAAGATGAGCCGAAACCAACCAAAGTGGCGTGCGTGCAAAGTGCCTCTAAACGGATGATTGCTTCTTTTTTAACAAAACTGGACACGTGACTACTGTTGCTTTGGAGAATCGTTGTACCGTGAATAGTGATTGGTACACGACCATTTTTTTGCGGGAAGTTATTGATAACCTCCTTAAAAATAACCGTAAACGCCATATCATCTTGCACCACGATAATGCCAGTTCTCACTCGGCCAGGCAGACAAATGAACTTTTGAAGGTGAACAACGTTGACCTTATGAGTCATCCCGTGTACAGTCCCGACCTTGCACCTTGTGATTTTTATTTATTTCCAAAAATGAAGAACCAGTTACGCGGTCAACGACTTTCATTACTTGTAGGGCTAGCACGACAAGGCGCGACTTGTATATACGAGAATAGAAGAATGTCGCATTTTATGTCGCTCTCGCGCTAGTTGCGCCCTTTCGTGCTAACCCTACTGAAGAGGCTGTCGAAGAGTATGAAAAATATGTTTCAAAGATTGTCACGGAGGAGTGGCATAACTGTTTTCAAAATTGGTTCATTCGTATGAAAAAGTGCATTAACGCTAACGGAGAATATTTTGAGAAACAATAAATTCATTTCTGACAATTTGTAGTATTTTTTTAATTCCGGAAACTTATAGTGCGCCCCACGTATAACTCATTTTTTGATAATTGTGTGGATTGTATCCTTTTCGCAAAGCCTGATTTCAATCACAAACGTGTCATAAAGTGTTCCACTTGAGGGTTTGTTTCTAAATTAATTACCGGCTGACTTTATCAGGTATTCTGCCGCCGGCCACTTGATAAATGTTTAAAACTGAATGCTTGTCATGTTTTCTTGTAAACTGATTTTAGCTATCGGTAAGAAAATTTTATTCGGCGAGTCCCTTAATTGACTTATCGTGCTTGCAGAGTAAACTTCAACGTGTATTCCTTTTATTATTTATAAAAAAAAAGCCGTAATGATCGAAATGAATCCCACTCCTTCATTAAATTAGGCCCGTCCCCGATACAAATAGGTAACGACGTCGCCCGCCGCTAGTCCCAAATTATATTACTTTATTGTTATTCTTTTTTACTTTGTTCCCCCAAACTAACGTAAAT
The DNA here is from genome assembly GCF_003589595.1 of Hyposmocoma kahamanoa. Classification (NCBI taxonomy): domain Eukaryota; kingdom Metazoa; phylum Arthropoda; class Insecta; order Lepidoptera; family Cosmopterigidae; genus Hyposmocoma; species Hyposmocoma kahamanoa. The sequence continues at coordinate 993,577 of NW_020654972.1, forward strand.
TGGCTTGGGATCACGCTACTATAACGATAAACTGTACTATTGGATTGGGTTTGTGAGGTTTTTCGTATCAGTTTCCTTATTCCGAAATGGGCCTTTATCAAAATAAACTTAACAATTTCATTTAGATGAAAAATACATCGAATAGATATGTCGTTAATACAAGTCTCCAGCTACATAAACTGATTACAATATTCTGAGCTTCAATTCAAGTTCACTGTGGTATTGCACATAATCGATCAATCTCACATAATCCGACGCGATAAAGGGTTTATTGTTTCGGAGATCATTGGTCACAATCGATATCAATCCCGATTCCAAATCGCATCCATCGAGTGGCCGAGAGAGCGGGTCGAGGGCACTCAATCGGTTCGTGTTCGCACGTAGTCTAGCGTCCACTTGATATCGACGCCACGTCCAAAACATACGGTGCGTTTAGTCTCATCCCTGCGGATTGGATAATTGAAAATCCTTCACGTCACACGTCTTTAGGAATTGCTTTGGAAATCAAAATGTGTGAATGTGCTTCGCAGAGTTTTTAAACAAATGTTAAATTTTACTCATATTCTTAAGAGAATTTAAAAACTAACAATTGTATCGATTGATGAAAAGTTACAATACGCACTTCATCTCTGAAGACATTTTATAGATCCTCATTGGTGTGTTTAAAAAACTAATATTGGACTTACACTTACTTAAAAATATGTCTTTTTTATTGTCTTTTTAATTCTTATTATAATAATAATGCGTTATTATTATACACTCAACATAGCCCCGCACTAACCCTGTGTTGCGAGTGCCATGGACACACACATAGACAACCACAAATTACACCGAAACTCACGAGAGAAATAAATATCGACCATAAAAATATTTCTCCCAGCCCGGGAATCGAACCTGGAACCTCTGTGTGCCAATCCGGCGTGGTAACCGTTCGGCCACGAAAGCAGTTAGTGAACTTATTTTATTATACAAATTATTATTTTTATTAGTCTTAGCCTTATGAGACACAATATTACTTATTATGTGTGTAATTCATATGTATGTGGTAATTCTTGTTTTTTAAATTTATTTTTTCTTTTATCGTTTATTCTTGATGTGCATCACCAATTCTCAGTTGGTAACACAATCATCACATATTTTCAGTAAAAAAGTTAGCTATAATTGTGTCCACTGTTTGTTGACTCAAATAAATTTAAAAACGTATGCCGTGTGATGAAAATATAACATTTTTTTGAAACACACCTCTGCAATCCATAAACTGTCACATCCGCGAAGCAGCCCATACGTCAGTCATAGACAAGTTGTTATGAGGAATTCAATTATCAATGTGGAAGCAAATAGAGTGGTACATGAGTGTTCGAAATTAGCAGTCCCGTCACGATTGTTAGCCGCGACACCGAGTGTCACCACGCTACACTGGTAGCCGACAGTAAAATTACAGCTATGGAGTAAATTGCGCCCAAATGCAATTCGTAATTACTTAACTGACAGTAATAGTCTAACAGATCGTGGAAATTCGTAAATAAACCAGTGTAAATAGGATGTAACGTGATATAGGTGTACAACTGAAAATCAAAAATTACTCATCATTAAGAACAGACACCTAAATTGCATTTTTAGGAGAAATCTCTCTCTACTTCATCTCAGCTACAAGTTTTAAATGTTTGAATTAAAATTTATTCTCGTTTAGATTATAAAACAAACGTAAAAGTACGACTACAGCAATCAACTACGAAGCTTAAAAATATCGTTGACATTTCCCGTGGAATTTGGAAAAGAGGTATTCAATTCCATAATACAGCCAGAAATAACTGAAGATCCTTCCGCATTAAACCATTAAAATCAGTACCGACAAATCCGGTTTTTTTTTCTCAAGAGGCTTGCCACTTCACTAACCCTGAATATTTTAGACATTTTGTTAATATCCTAATCCTCCTTTTTTCCTCTTGGACTCGGAGGGAAGTCGGCATTCACCGTTAACAGTTTCATGATTAATGACTGAAAACTCTTTGATGGCTTTTTAATTAGAGCTAAAATAGGGGTGTAATACTCGGCGAGTACGGCGGTCTTGGAAGGTTGTTGCGGCCACTGCTATATTTCATAGAGGGGAGTCAGCTACGAATTTGCAAGGCTAATAAATTGCGGAATACCTAGGCCTTATTGGCTCAACGTTTAATCGTTCGGGCGGCACTGGATTATTTCGCAAGTCCCCGCTCACGTTTCTTTGTGTTACTGTCGCATTGGAAAGTAAAATGCCAGGAATATCCTTACCTTTGTGCGGCGCTTTAGGTAAGAGCGTTTACTTATCGGTAACGTAGGAATGGAATTTCTAACTTTCCATTACAAATTTATTTCCTCGAGCCTCCGGCCTCGCTTTTAGATTATTCTCATTCTTCAGTGAAAACGGCGATTAATATTCAATATCAACAGCCTGTTTGAGTGATTGTTTCTCTATAGGTAGGTATACCGGTCCCGTTTAAACAATGAAATATTGTTAATTGAAAGAAATTACTTACGCGACCTTTTCAATATTTCGAATCAAATGATTAATTAAAGACTAATATTAAGAAAATTAAATATTTGATATGACTATGGCAAGACAAGCTTAAATTAAAATTAATCATTTTCATAATTGTAATAATCCGCTTTACCCTCCGTTCCTTTGCCAGTTAGAGTTTGTTCTCCGGCCCCGTCGTGTTTTGGCGTTTAATAAAAGTACTACAGAGCTTTATTGGGCCGCCAACGCTTGTTGGTACAGACACGTTTTTGAAAGTCACCAATTCCGAGGGTGCTACCCGAAAATATTCCTATTACGGTGCGGGCACGTTGAAAACAATGACTCGCCAAAAAGTTGGGCTTAAACAGCCACTTGGAGCAATTAGTACAAACAAAACATTTTTATGCGTCCCGAGCACTTGCCTCGGAATACTTGGTGATCTTGAAGCCACGTTATTTTGACTCGTTTACATAAGAAGATTCACTTAACGGTCCCTCGGCAAGCTGCGTTCATTTTAAACAATTTTCTCTTAATTCATGCTCGATTCAATCCCTGAAGTCAGCTACATTCAGTACATATTTAAATGGCTGCTAAGATAGCGCTATGTAAATATATTAGGAGCACCCTCTCAGGCGGGCTCAGATGTGCTATTTGATATATTGTTGTTATTGGGAAACAAAACTTTTAATTACCTACTAATCTTACTCAAAATAGAAATTTGTTTTGTAACCTTAAAATATAGGAACGTTTGAAATTTGTATTTATATACATATATGTTTATGTAAACACAATTTAGTATGAAAGCTGTATGTTTAATATTTGGTTGATTGTAATATGGCGCTGTGATTCTGTAGTAAATTCAGTGCAAACAGCAATTAAACTCGTATTAACAAAATATTAAATGGACACAACTTGCACGTTTCTAGGGCTGTTAAGCAATTTATGTAAGCTGCTGACAGAATGTTTTCCTTTCGAAACTCACACAAAACAATTCCTCGCGGACTCCGACTCTGTCCATTCGGCGGAGCAAGTTTAACTTCAAACAATAGTTAGAGCAACAAAGAAAGTTGGGGCTGTGGTGGACGGTGTACTCACCGACTTACAGCTCGCCCATTTGTTGTGAGCGTCGAACGTAATCACTATAAACATACCCGTGTGCTGTTATCATAAAAGTTTGCCACTATATAACCGGCAACGATAACATTTATATTGAATAGTTTTCTTAGGCTAAATTTGTGCGGCTGGTATTTTACGTATTTTATGTGCATGTAGAATCTTATCTAACATTATTAGAAACGCTTTAGCATTCACGGATTCTCAATTTTCAATTGCTCGAATTCAATGATTGCTTCGTGCGCAACATACTCAAATTTTAATCACAAGCTTTGAAACAGGTTACGTCTTCCGTACGCGTAATGGTAACATACAGCTCTATTCAATGTGATTAAATCCTAATTTTGGACCAGCTTAGGTAGTCTTTGGAGTATACAAAAGAACGTTTGAGTAAAACCTCGACTTCAGTACTTTGACTTGGGTAAAAATGTTACAATTTTCACGCCCGTACGTGTAGGGGTTACTGATTTATTTGCGGGTACGAGGCGTGAAGCAAATGAACTGCCTGCGCTGCGAGATATACGGGGAAACCGCGCAGTAACTACAGGGAGGGTATTACGTCACGCCAGCCACCTCCCGAATCAGGATCCTAGAATGGATGGCTCCTCCGCTTACACTAACTCAGATTTAGGACAAAACTTCCCGAACCCCTTTAACCTGCTTCTTTTACTATACGACATTAGAACATACAATTTCATAACAGGTTTTACTCTTACGCACCTTACATTGTAGGTATAAATATATGACATGGAAATAAAATTATTTGTTTTTTTATATTACGACGAATCATACCAAATAGTATTATCCATTATTACCTATTCCATTTTTACCTCCATGTTATTTTTAAAATAAATCAAATTATACAAGTCTTCTTAGAGAAGACCCGTGCTCTACTAATGGGAAGTATAATGAATTGGTGGTGATGCGTCGTCTAAAAAACAGAGTATAAGCACTGATAAAGGCAGGTAATGTGGAAATTCATTTTTATACATCTATAAACATATTAGAAACCTCAGTTCAAGTTCAATTTGGAGACAAGGAAAGAGATGGAGCGGAATAAAGACAAATTGTCTCCAAATACTAGTTCTATTCACAAGCAGTTTGTCACGGGGTTCAACAGCAGAACGCATTAGCGTTTCCGTCGACTCCACTTGCGGCTAGAAAGGGCATGGCCCGAGCTCAACCGAGCTCGAACCAAACTGTCGCCGCCGTCCACCGATTACTCAACTGCTAAGTGCTACTTTCCAATTGTTTTTCTCTTTGCGACCATCCAAAACTGTAATTTATGCGACTTTACAGTTCCACACTGCCGCCGTCGAAATTTGCAATCGGCGTGGATCCCAGCAAAACCGAAGGTTTATTTATGGAGTTAACTTCTGGACTGAAAGTTTTGCGGGTGCAGCGGTTGGCGACCTTTTTTGTTTCCACTCACGGCTTGAAAGTAACTGTTCCCCGAGTTCGTATATCTTTGCGTCTGAAGGTTTTTTTAATACGCTGTATAGGAAAAGAGTTATTCGGACTTTAAGTTCGGTAAATTTCGAACTTTCTAGCAGACAGTATACCAGTTTAAGCGCATTCCTAACTCTTCCGAACAACATACTTAAACACGCGCTGTACAAAGATACTGTCACTTTATTTTCAGTTTACTGTTACAATAGAGTAAGCGCTAACGCCAACATCGCGGCCAACACAAACTTTACACGTAAAGTCAACAATCGTCCGAGAGGTGAGAACGGCACAAAGGGACTCAAAACTAGCTGCGACAAATAAATTGCCGTCTTTGTAGTGCCTTGTTTCGTTGTGTTTATACGGTTTATTGACTGGCAATCCGTTTCTAAAAGAGGACCAAGCAAACAGTACCGGGCTGATTGCGCCAAGGAAGCTTGTTGCCACTGTTTGTATAATCCTCAGCCTTTGCCTTTGATTAGCTACCTACTTCGGTTTCGATGTAAAAAAGGAAACTAGGAAAGGGGGTCAGCTCACGTGAGGGTAAATATTTTGATTGATCCGTAAGCAAACAAAGTAACGACGTGCACCTGCCATGCACATCGTTGTTTAATTTCAACTACTCCCCTAATTCACAAAATCCAACAAAATAGGTCTTAATTGATAAATCTTAATTAAGTTATTAGAATTTCCATTTACTTTGAACGATGACCATGGTTATAAAACCTAAATGTGATTTCTTCTCAATATAAATTGTTTCTAAATATGTATTGGTAACAATCGATAGGACTGGCGGAGCATCAATCAAAGTACGGAAGCACCTGAAGCGAACTGAGCGACGTGAACTTGAGACTGGACGTCACCATGACTTACGTGGACCTTCAGGAAAATATGTGAACGTTACCTAATAGCTACAGGCCGCATAATGAAACTGCAATCAAGGGAAAATTATACATACACTCTTCACCTTTACGCAATTTTCAGTTCGATCATTTTATTTGTTTATTTCGAAATATTAATATATCATTACAGGTTACTAAATGTTATATAAGATATAAATCGCTATCGTTGTGCATTCATTCAGAGAATAATAGAACAGATCGATCCTATTCGATATTTCGTCCAGGGTGCGCAATGTGCGCGTCAGCGGATATTCCATCATGGGATTGGTCATCCTACGCGGTGCCGCCAGTAGCGGATAAATTATTTCGATCCGGCTGGATACGAACTAGCGCCTACAAGCAATCCGCCGCAGATGCTCTCCTACCTGAGCTACGGAACGAACCAGCACACCTTACGAATTTTTCTATCTGCTTGTTGTAGATCTTTGTTTTTCATATTTAAGGACTTTTTTACCGTAGCGCCATCTGTGAAAAACATATTTTTACTCTCAGTCAGGTGCCTTTACAGTTACCAGCGATTGACTAGAGATGTTGCTTTAATAATTGTAATTTTTTAAATTTTTGATTCAATGTCACGATGTTTGACCACTAATTTTGACACTAGTTTGTTATAATTATTAATAAAAAGATCGAAACACTTAGAAAAATTCCTTCGGTTGGTCGTTGGTCGTTGGTCGGCTGGATTCGAACCAGCGCCATCTTTAAAAATTAGAATTTTTTTTTTTTAAATGGTAGGTCTGCTGATTTGATCGTAGTTCAGTTGGTAAAGCACTGGTTTGAAATACAAACGTAACTTCGAGTCTTCTCAGATCATAGAAACTTTTCTTGGTGTTCGGTCTTTGCATTAGTATTTATAATAAACTGCTTTGTACTTATGCTCAGCCACAGTCTCATTCTCACTTGATGTTAATCGATGATGTAACCCATGAAGATATACAAACCTCGTATTAAATATTTAAGTACAAAATTTCATATATTTAACAATATTACTGTGTATTTATTTCATTTATTTTTTTTATTTACGTGTAATATCCCCTCTTTGTTCCTTTACAAAAACAAATCTGTCGGCAACATTGCGTCCAATCTTGACCCAAGTTCTGTGTTGGTTCAAGCGCCCCTCTGTTTTCATACCCGCTGGCCTGTTTTTCTACGACCTCGTACGAATAGTCAAATAAATCGTAATTGCATTGATTTATTCTGTTTATTTGACGCGAGTCTATTGAATAATGACACTTCGACTTTTTAACATTAATTAACGTAGTTTCATACAATTTAGTGCTTAAAAAAGCGTATTGGCAATTTGTGTATGAGTGTAAAAACACACACAAATATTTTGTTTCTGTACTTCTTGGTTTTCCTAGTTTTTTTTTTATAAAAGAAATAAGTACAAATTTCACCCCCATCTTACCTGACATAATGATGATTAAGTCAACGATGGAGCATTTTTGTTTTATATACACAAAAATTCTGTAAAAAGGAATGCACATAAAAGTATCCTACACTTGGTATAATGAAGCTACATGTGATCATACATCGAAAATACGTTTATCGCTTAAGAACCATAAAAGCAATAAGTGAATATGTGAAATTTTATAATTCTCCTATTTCAGTATAAAACAATTATCGGCTATTTCGTTCGCAGAATATTTAAACCTCTCTCCCGAAAAATTAACATTTTGCAAGATGTGGCCTTATTATACCAAGGATGCGATATATGTATAAATATTTACAAAATTGTTTTCTTCCTCTTCTCGGTCTTACCTATGCTTTCTTGATCCATGAAACAATGTTTGTATAATTGGCTTGAGTTTTACCTATACTTCCAGCAAAGATTTCAATATTTTCGATCCAAAAAATATTACATCTCAAATCTAAATAAAATTAATAATATTTGTCATTCGACATACTTTCATTTTTCTATTGAAGCGTACTTTAAAAACGTTCCTAATATTTTTTAGGAAAAACTTAAATGGCTGCCTTAAATACTATGAAATTATGCATATTTTAGTATATATTTTAGTGTCTATATGTATTGTACATACTTTTATATCTCAAAAATGACTAGGTCCTCCCACCTCTCAGGGGCAACTATTAACACAAATAAGGGATAAGGGAGTGTCGGAGTGACTACTGAGTGGAAGCAATGAATTCCGAGGGTAGAGCGGAAAAATACTTAGGTAAATTATGTGTCGCACTTACGACGAGTCACGGTACAGGTGCATGTGAAATTAGATTCAATTTCTAAGAGTAGTCAAAGTGTAATAAGCGTGTGACAAGGAGATAATTTAAACTCGGATTACTTTACAAAACAAATAGATAAACTTACAACACAAAATGTAAAGCAGGTTAAACCGTCACAACTCCGTAGTAATCTTGGTTAGCAATTTTATTTCAAACGAAGTATTTAAACGAACGGTAAACAAAATATTTTCAAACATTTAAATACACATCACAAGTAATATCACAACCTATGTAATTTTCATTTCATATTCGTAAAGTTGAATATATGCAACGATAGACATGCTTGTGGACTGATTTCGCGTCGGGGCGCGTCAAACAACAAAAGTTTCTCGTATGTACGCCGCTCTTCTAAAACAATGAATCCGATATATGTAAAGCGAAGGGAGTGTCGCGGTAGTTCTGACGGCCCACTGACGCGGAAGGAAGCCGCACTCGTGCTTTTTTCAAAAATGGCCGCCTGTCAGACGTTGACGCGCGAAACAAGAAAAACAAGATGGCTGCCTCATTAAAGGGTTAGCTAAGTAGTTTTAGTGGGGGGGTTGAAATCGATAATTATTATTTTAAATTTTGAACCGCTATTAGGAAAAGAAATGGCATGGAATGTTTAAGATGGACCGAATTCAATATTTAATCCACAAATCTACTACTTTACATTTCAACAACTTCTCAAAGAAAACTCGTATAATATTTCCGCTAGAACTGCGGAAACTGGGTCGTCACACAAAAGCCCGTTTCATTGGACATTTCAAAGGCCGTTTCATTGGACATTTAACTTTTTTAGATCCTTTTCATGTAAAGGGTTTCGTGAAGTGTGGCGTCAAAACGGCTTTTTCTCTTAAATCACACTGAAGCAGCTCTTATAAGCGGGCTGGGCAATACGAAACAGGTCGAGTCGCGGCTGACGGCTCTCCAAAGGGCTCGGCGTCTCAGATGTCGCTATGAGAGCCCATTCGCGGGGCCCGGCCACACCCTCCACTTGACTGGCACTACATAAGCCCGCAGCAGCTTTACCCGCTTTATTTATTATGTACAGCCATTAACGCCAAGCCATCATGGCGGCCAGTTTTTCAATTTTTAATTTCCCTCTTATACCACATTGACACTTAACTCTCGGAAACTTGATACACTACTCGCAATATATCAATTCGAAGCGAAGTTTTAATTTTTTATTCGCATAAAATCAGCTTGTTTCTAAGCTAGATTTTGTAATTTTGGACTAAATGTAAATATATCCAATTTACATGATTTAAATTTCAATTTCATTTAGTTTACGCAATATCAAAAGAAGATCTAATAAAATAAATTTTACTTAAAATTAAAAAATGAAATTGAAATTAGTTTCTCTCAAAGACTTTAAAATTATATTGCAATTTTTATGAATTAGATCATTAACATCGTTATATGAAATTAAAACTCATATGAATGCACCAAATTAGCTGATAAACTGACCTGTGCTTAAAATGACAGCAGATCTGCAGTCCAGCTTTAAAATTACCTATTCCCTCATTTTATCGACTTAAAAGATCAACCCAATGTCAACACGTAGTAGGCGGATACAAAGTATCACGAATCTAGTTATTAGGGCTTCATCCGGCCATTGCTAAACAAGCGCCCCAAAATTTTTTATATGGCTTCCAAGGATTACTAACAAAATGGCGACTTACTTTTAATTCTATGAACTCCAGAAGTCATATCAAGCTAAGTTTCAAGTAAACGGCCTGTTAGTGTGGAAACATGGAAGGGTCTGGAAACTTAAAGTAAATGAGTGGTGTCATTAACTCCGGACCCTGCTATTGCCGAAAAGCAATGTCCGAGACTTAATGTGAATACATGGGGCATCTAGCCCAAGCTCACACTATCTTGACCAAATGTCCATTCCCAGCCAGACAACTTACAGAGTCTCCGAATTAATTTCATTAAATTTAATTGTAAATTCTAAGTAAGGGCCAAGGGAATTCGGTAAGAGGCGGATGAGTTAAAGTTACGTACCTACTCATCAAATTAATCTTAAGGGAGTTTCGATGTTATCCTGTGGCGTGGCCTTCGCAGCGCTAAGTCTGTCGGACGTTATAAATTAACAAACCCTCGCCGGTAATTAAACGGGAGGTGTGCTTCACATCGAGTTTAACGAACAAAAATTCAATTAACCCAAATTGTGTTAGAGCAATTTTTCAACAGCGTGGTCTATTTACATATCTCTAAATTTAAATCTGTTGAGCCTATCCGACCATCGTCGCAGTTTTCAAAGCGCTGATTAAGACAAAATTCGACAAATATTTACCGGGAAATGTGAAAAATAATTCATCTCTTTGAAATAATTAAGTCCGAACGTATAACTGATAAAATCATTTTTATCTTCTGTCTGTTTACCTACAAATTATAATTTTCGTATTTTTCTATTGCAGGTAAGAAAGACATCTGTTCATCGCATAGAATTAGTAAGTTCTACGCAGGTTTGGTCTCCACCTCTGCCGTTACTTGCTTGTTCATTTAACAACAGTGAAGAAGTGAAATTTGGTGACATTACAGAGCTTGTCAACTTGTCCTAGGGTGACGGGCGCAGTGGCAGTGCCCCTCAGTTTTTTGCGATTTAAAGCTGTGAGTGGCACTAAAAATACTATGGAAGGGTGTGCCGCTTGACATGACGCGCACGACTTGTTCGTCCCGTCGTCGCTTGGTGGCATAAAACAAATCACACAAAAATACAGTTTAATTTAAGAATTAGTGAGAAACGAAACCCAAAATGAAATTTACCGCAGAACATTTTCCGTACGGAAGCACACCCAGATCACTTTTAACATCTGTACCTTTACCATGAGTTTATAGTCACAGTCGTCGCGAGAGAACGCTTAAAAAATTAATATGTAAAATCGGTTCGAATCCGGCCGTATCGAATGAATTTTTTCTGAGTGTTCGATCTTTGTATTAATAATTATGACAAATTAGTGGAGTAATTTCGCTTAAAAAATAATTGAATATCAATTCAATAAACTTCGATCGCCAATAAAATCGGGATCGCTAGCGACAGCTATCACAGTAGGTAAGCTCATGGTAGAGGTACTGGATGGAGCGTGTCTACCAAATTTAGTCAAGTTGAAACTCCATAATTAACACAGTTAAATATCCATTAAAATTCGTCAAATGAATCGCCATTTCATTTGCATATTTTGCAAACGTCGGTAGAGTTTGGGCTGGCTAATGCTGCCGGTTAATTTCCTAGGATTCCCAAAGCGCTCGTACGTGCATCGCCTTCGCTACCTAGTCGGCGATATGGAATTAAATGTTGATTAATTTCATGAGTTTTAGGGTCCCACCGCGGCCGAGGCCAGGAGAACCCATTCAGGTGTTCAATTACGAGCCACTTCGTAACCACGAACTAGTTAACAGTTAGTCTACGATGCAGCTGAGCCCCGTACATCGTTCCAAGTAACATCCACCAATACGACACGCTATGGTTTCCTGTAATTAATTGCGTGTCTCATATGCATTTAACATATGGAAATATATGGGTAAAAGCAGTGCCAGCTCAATAATACTTATTCAACTGCTCTACATAACACAGGTGTAATGGAATTCACTAGTATTAAACGAAACTACTCGCCATTATATAATTATTCGGTGCTTCCAGTCGTCAATCTTCATAAAGCAAACCCTCGACCGTAGATAACTTTTACTTGTATTAAATTTCACATTTCTAATTCACAATTTCCGCGCAAATGGCATGAAACTAGGACTCATTTTCCCGAGCACGCGCGATGCCTCGAGGGACCTTTGCTGTCAATCACTCAACCGCTTTGCACTAGATCGAATAAAATATTTACAAAACTAATCTGAGTGGTCGCACAACCATTACATGCCCTTTTATAAAAGTTCTGAGGATCATATTTCTACCAACAAGGAATAGAACAGTCGGTAGACTATTGTGAAAATCAACACGAGTTGCCACAAGTTTATAGCAAGAGAATAGATTCTTATTTGTCTTACGTTGTGAACAGTTGGTAATTTTCTTTAAAAGTAAAGAATAATTGCACATTCGACCTCCACCGTACCTGATAAAAAGTAACGATGAAGTCAACGATTGAGCATGCACACCAAATAATACCTATTAACTCTTGGGAATAAATGCAAGCAGGGTATTCCACTCCATAGCTGTTCGCCATATATAACGCTACTTATGAATCTTTTTTTTTTTATAATACTAAGTGACGGGACAAAAAATCGTCCGCTTGGTGGTAAGCGACACGCCTATCCATAACAGTTACAGTGCCACTCGGAGCTTTAAATCGCAAAGATCTCAGGGGCGTTGCCACTGTGCTCATTACCCCATAAGACATAAGTTGACAAGTCCCATGAGCCTGTAATTTCACCAACGGAACATTATGTAATAATGTTCAGTTGTAATTAAGTCTACAAATGAATGTTATTGAAGTAGTATCGGTTTTTGTGCAAGAATACTTTAATTAAAAAAACCAAAATCAAAAACCTGTCTTCAAATCTCATTAAAGAATATTTTGATAACATTCGATTCCCTTAACTTGAAGTTGTATATATATATATATATATATATATATATATATATATATATATATACATATATATATATATATATAATACATCCAAGAATATTGCCCTAGGGTGACTTTAATGCCAGGTAATCGTTACTTATTGATGTCTGACGTCTAGACGTTTCTTGACCACTTGTATTTGCCATCACGAGATATTGAATTATTACGTAGACACTGCAATTTCGCGTGCTGTAAGGGTGGTATTTTAGTTCTATTATTATTGTTTCAACACGAAAGGCGAGTTTGAAATTGAATTAACGTGATTGTGAAGAAAATGACAGGTTTTATTCATAATTTTCTTTAACGTAAACGTGGAAATATGCCGTCGAATATTCATACAAGCTTTAATAAGCTTATAAGCCATTGCAATCAATGGTAATAATATAATTTGTGTTATCTAGATAGTAGCTACATTAAAAGGTATTCTGTTTTTAATATCGTGTTTCCATCGGTGTATTTTGCGTAGAGGGTACCGATTTGCTCGCCCATTTCATCATAGATCATTGTCAAAGCATAATTGATGTTTGACAAAGTGACGTCACCAGAAAAGTTAATGGAGAAGCTTTTAAGAATAAATTGATGTCTCACCAAATTACAAAGTTAAATTTCCACCAATTTCATTTTTTGAAACAAAGTTTAATTACATTTTATTAGGTAATTTAATTTTTAACCTTTAATCTTTAGCGAAAGAAGTATACAAAAATAACTTAATATTAAATCAGAATGTCCCTTTGAAGTGTTATAAAACTCGCGCAATAAAACTTGATGTTAACTTTTCTCATTTTTCGTTATCAAGGTGACTTTTAGGTCGTTATCATCGCTGACATTATGATAAACCTTTCTCCTTCAGACACCTTCATTATACACAGTAAACATGACTATGCTGCTACCGACGAGATGGTTTCTTCATTTTTGTATTCAATCTTTTTCGTGTACCGTTCGCAAATAAAATAAAGTAGAACCGTTTATTTCCTAGCCTAAACAAATACTTCTGGTGTTTACGTAATTACAGTCACATTTCGGCGACTTATCAAAATCTTGGTGTAATGGGGGCGCTGAAGTAGCAAGTCTAAAGGGCTATTTTCAATTTTCTTCTGAGCCCAAGGAAATCCCCGAAAATCCTTCACCCCTAATCTTAAAGTTGGGCTGTTGCGAGCAAATGTCGCGCTATCAGCTCCGCTCAGAGTAAATAACGAGTTGAAAAATGACAGTAATAACTATCGGGGATAATGAGTGGGGAGGGAATGCCCTAAGGAATACTTGGGGCGCTGTAGCACCAAATGTGCAGCAATCGTTGCAGGGTGCCCTGCGCACGCCGCAAGGTAAACAAGGTCTTACTAAAACGAAACCCCTTTTGAAAACGAGACAAATTTAATAGTACATTATTGCAGAGGCCGGGAAGTAAGGGATTGTTGGACGAGTAACAGCGAGGCCTTGTACGAGGCAAGCAATCCCCGTTCCCGCCGAGGCATGTATAGAATTTTTCTGAAACAATGCGGGGAAACAATAAAAGACTAAGGAGAAGAAGATCTATAATAGACAAAGTAAAAAAATATTAATTAGTATTAAAAGTAATAATTTGACGTGTTAGGACAATTGCTAATGAAAAAGGAAATGTTATTGTTTCTTCCAGGCACATTAATAGTAGTCTGCTGAACTTCTGATGATGTGTATAAATGTATATCTATTACTATATTTTCCATAAGCTCTTCACACTAGCACTCAATTTCGCAACTAAAATACAAAAAAGACGAAGAAACAAAACAATACCAAAACACTTTAGTATAAATGTTACCGCCGTTTTCTTTTTTTTTTAAGTAAACGGTACAGGTAGGTATTTTTCATACACAATTATGAACACTGGGTAGTTGGCTGTATGAGTTTTTATTTTGCCTGTTTACCTAGTTCATTATTGGTAGGTAGATTTAAAAGTTTAAAGAAGAGGACAGTAATGGATTCATACTTACTTTACAGGCCTTGGCCGGGAAGAAGTCGCATGGTCCATAAATGACAAACTGTCCGTGTTCGTTTTTTGAAAGTAATGCAAACATTTCCGAGCATGTGTGAGAAAAATATATTTATGCCTACAACAGAACGTTAGCGTGGTACATAAATTCTGATTAAAAAATTACAAATTCAGGAACAAACGCATCTGAAATGATGATAATATTTTAGTAAACCTCCTATATGTTTTCTCAAAATATTATAATATGAAACGTTTCTAAAATTTCACTGTGAAATCCTCGCACAGAAATGAACTATAAATATTTTGTTCAAACTTGGTTTTTGTAAGGTTCTATTACTATTATGTGGCTATTGTTCCAATTCTGTTTTTATTTATAACATTATTCGTCACAAAAGAATTATTAATCTCACATTATATTTTTCTAAACAAACTCTACATCTTACAGCGGAACGTGACTATCAAATTTGGTTGGAGTTTTGTACAATTTGTGTTTTATATACTATTTACTGCGCAAAGTACTGCCAAGTAGAACTTGCAAAACCGGCTGGTTCCTAACATTTTGATTGCCGGGGTGAGCTAAGCTTGGTACCTATACTTCCAGTATTCTCGATATTTCTTGAAAAGCATGGAATGGATTTTTCCGGATTTCTCATACCTATTTGATAATTTACGAAATAATAATACATTTTTTTTTATTAATTTTTATTATTCAAAATATGTATTTCAGATATGCAATAAAATCAACAAGTTCCATATTAATAATCACTTAGAATAGTGAATATTAAAATAAAATACAACAAAACGACATTGGTCCATTTTCTTCACAAGGGATTTAATGGTCCTGCCGTACCGGGTACCGGGTCCGGCTCTACACCTCACCAACACCGGAATTTCCCGAGTATTTCCGAAACCGGGAAGGAAGCTAAATCTACTACCAAGTAATATTTGAATAAAACGCGTTGAAGGCCAGAACTGCTAAAAGCAACCATCTCAATAATCATTCAGTTACAACAAGTTCGCAATTTCCACACATTGGAAAAAGAAACTTTTTTTTTATCTGGTCTAATATACCTGTGATTTTAAATCCGAAAAAACCTGACAAATCGACAGAAATGGGAACTAATATTACGACCTAGTACAATCTAAAACCTAACACAAGGAAAATTACGAAGTACAGAAAAATTGTCATCAATCAATAGAAATAATTTAAGTATGGTTTCATTTCAAATACCAATAATGACATTGATGGTAGAGATTACTATGTAGCTGTAAACGAGATCAAAAAATTAGTTTTAATCACCCAGTTAATTCAATATTAAATAAACTTCATACAAGATGACCTTGTTGGATTACAATTGATTGGTATAAAATTGGAGAAAGAAACCACCAAATTAGAAAAATTTTAGTAGATTGCCTATCTTTGATCATCAACGATAGACCAAAAGCGTTCTTATCAGGAGAAATGAAGCGACTTCACACCACACGGGGTTTCCGGCTTTTTAAACTCGCGGCAGGGGGGAAAACGAGCGGAAATTTATCAAAACCCGACCGTGCTTTCCATTAGCTACGTCTCAGATTGTCAGAGTGTCGTAAGGAGGTGAAAAGTCTCTTGGCAGAAGCTTCTTTTTCTTAACATCTTCTTTCGAGTTTGGTATTGTTAGAACTTTCATAGCTGTATATAACTTTCTTTGTATAACTATTTTCATATTCTTGCTATATGGACATTTCATAGAGACTATGAGTTCGTGGATTCGAACCTCGCACCTCGGTATTTATGCGAAATTTAATTTGATATTTTTCGGTGAAGGAGAACATCATGATGAAACCTACACGTTAAAGAAGGTGCACAACTCTCGTGCAAAATCCCCAACCCGCATTGGATCAGCGTGGCGAACTATGGCCTAAACCATAGTTTGCAAAGTAGTCCCTACCGCCCAGTGGGCGCTGAAGAATCCTTGGCAGGGGCCTCGGAAGCAATTGGAAGACGAAAAAAAAACCTGAATTATCTATGTGAACTACACTGCATAATTAGCATATATAATTTTTTAGCCTTGTTATTTTTTGTGTTAATCTATAAAAATACGGATTTTCAATTGTTTTTTGTGGCGGTGGGCGTTGAAATTTTTTCTGGCCCCGTGTCCAGAATTGGGAGGTATAAATGGGTAGATGATGATGAAGTTGAGTACTTTCATTATGTTTCGAATTCTTAGATTTTCACGATTGTTACACATTGGAAATAAACTGCTGTTTTCGAATCTAAATCGCGTATGTTTATTTGTTTTGTCAAACTAACCAACGTTTCGAGGCCTTTACAGAACCCAAGGGTCACGGTTGACTGACGTTTAATTTGTTAATTTTAATTTTTATAATTATTGCATTAGATACTATGTTACAGTTTATATTTATGAAATGGGTTCCGAGGTGCTTTCTTTTCGAAGACATGCATATACATCATGCTCTAGTTTTTGTGAATAATTAACCTACGCAAACATAAAGCGTAGCAACAAACAACATACATATTTTACCGACTGTTCATTCTCAATATTATATATATAATATATATATATATAATCTTCAAAATCAAATTCTAAAAATGTTTGTATAAGTTTTATAAGTATATAGCTTCATAATACATATACATCCTTTCAGGGTTTAAAAAGTTGCAGACATAATGAGGTAATATACGCTGGAAAGTAATGATATCTTTGGAAGGCCCCCCACTGTCATTACAAAGCGCACCGTGACATGAAATAAGATATTGTCATACGTTCACTTCGTAACGACGAAACATAATATTCTCATCTGAATTTTTCAAATGATTATGATAGACGGATGAGATCTTGAAGCTTGAAAATAAGGAGCATTGCATAAACAATTTTTTCTTGTTATGTGTCATTATATTAGACAAATTTATTGATTATTTATGAGATCCGCCTTCCTATTTTCGATGTTTATGCAATGTTTTTACATTCCCCACTGTGATTATAAAAGTTTTGAAAACTAAAGAATGTAGACTTCTCTTATCGGAGACAAAGAAGTTTGAAGAAGCACGAAAAACCCAATTAAAAACTGTAAGTATGCAAATGTTTGAACAAGAGCAAAACGATTGCTACAAAATAAACAACAACCACGAAGCTTCGTAATTCTAGTTCGTAATAAGAAATTTAAAGATGTTTATTGGACTATAAAATGCTACAATAAGGAAACTATGCGCTTTTTTACTTTCATCATTGTTAAGTGCTACCAATCAAAATTACCGAATAAAGGAAGGAAATTTTATGTCTTTGAATAAGAAGACCACGGATGACCCGGTACATAACAATAATTTGTAATCCAAGTTTGAAACTGTCAATGAGTCTAATTAGGTATACTTGACAACTTGCAGCGTCTGATACAACTGTTCTTTGAAACAAAATTCTTTATCCGATTAACAGACTCCTTGAAACCATTTCCATCAACTGGAACTGGATTCCGTAGTTCGTATTTTCGCGCAATTTGCGATACATTTTTCACTTTCCTCTTTTGCATCGCTTTATTGTCGTCTTCTTGCTTATTACAAGATATTTCCTGTTTTATTATATAATCGTTCCGTCTAGGATCACACAAAAAAGCCGAGGAATTTTTAAAAATTCCACGCGACGGCTCATCTCGTATCATCCGCGTTAAGGAAAAAATATGTGGCGCTATGTGCTTAGAGTCCCACTCCGCTTTTTGAATTTTACTTGCATTTATTTTTCATCTTAAATCAGTATTTTCTCGTTTCCTTTCCTCCGGTTTTACAAATTGTATCTTTTTGTTGTTAGTCGCTTCGTCGCTTCGTATTGTTCACTAACTTTTGATGGGGAATTAATCCGATGCTATTTAATAGCGAAGACGTTTAATTCTGCCCCTCAACGACCTTAAGAGATGAAGATCTGTCCATTTGTCAGGCCTCCCCTAACTCATCAGATGAACATATCAAATATCATTTGAAATTAATCAGGGCAACTTTACTCTTGCTAGTGGGTGTTTTACTCGGAGCCGTCCGTCTTCCTTGTACCTAATGTTGTCATGGTGCCTATTGATGTTTGTAAACAAGTTATAATGACATTCTATTTCTTCTAAATTAAGTACTGTCAGCTAATAACCGATTTCTTTTTTAATTTATTATCAAATTGTCGTCTCAGTTTTTAGGATAAATCTAGTAGTTAATGGAACGTGCCTTTTTAAGATGCCAAATCTGTTTGAAAAAATAAATATCAGGCCATCTTTTTCTAATAATTTGTTAAGGACTAAGTAATAAGAACGTCCGTCTTCAATATCTAATACTTTTATGAATATTTAGTCCATCGTATAGATTATTATCTTCTCGACGTCGCGATATCTCGAAAAGAAAGTCACTGTAACGACTTCCACAGGTATCGCCTCTAATTCTGTCTCTCAGATGTGCCTTGTACCTTCGACTAACCACTTAGATGGCTTACCGAGTCTACCCGGATCATTTTGTACCCCCACGTATTAATATAATCGCGGGGAAGCTTTATTTTATACCGTCCTCCCCCCACCCTCTAAGGACAGCAGATGTATGGCAGTTATAAGTCAGACGAATTAATCCCTATCACTTGATAATAAAATGGAAGTAACATCTCAAGAAGTTAATAGAAATTTATTATTCGTCTCGAGGGAAACTTGTGACATCCTTGATGAATTTTTTATTTTGTCTGCACATTTCATTTGAATGTTTCTTGTTAATGAGAATTTGTGAGATAAATATGATAGAGACATACTCATTTTATTCATGAAAAATCATTTATTAATTATTACTATGACTTGTCAATTATCTAGTAAAGCCGTAGTAACCTAATAGTTTGAAGCAGAGGCCGCGGATTCGAATCTAGACGCGCACCTCTGAGTTTTCGGAATTTATGTGCGAAATTTAATTTGAAATTGTCCATTAAATTCTCGGTGAATTAAAACATCATGGGGAAACCACATTGCAGGTTCACAACCCTCAGAAAATGTGTGAGTGTGTGTGTGTGAGAAAGTGAGTGTCCCCAACCCGCATTGGGCCAGCGTAACGGACTAAACCCTTGCCTGAGAGGAGACCCGTGTCCAGCAATGGGACGTGTACATGGGATGATGATGAAAAAGATAATGATATTCTATTACATATAATATAATTACATGTGGTACGGGAACCATAGAAAATATCGAACGATACATCTAGGTAGTAAAGGGTCTACGGATATAAGCTTCATTCAGTTGAAATCTCATCAAGAGCAAGTTCGGTCAAATAATTTTCCGGTATTCCGCCTCCTTATTGCCCGATGCACCGCGAACCACATCTCAAACAAATTGAAAATCAATTTAACAAAGGGGCTGTATGAAATAGGCGGGAAACGTCGAGAAGAAACAGACCTGTTAGTAACCGGCAAGAGGGTAGAAATAGGAAAATACATCACCTTAAAGCGAGTAGGGAAGATTCATATCAGACAGGAAATTCGACTCGCGTCCCGCCTCGACGAAGTGGATTTTTTAAGGAAACGTACCTCCTTTCGCTTTTCACATATGGACTTCTGATTCATGAGTTTTATCTGCCATGAAATGTGCGCGCAAGAATTGAATGTTACCGGCTTGTCTACGTGCCGAAATGAATTGTAACGAGCATTGATTTTTACCTTTGAATCTTTTCACGACTGGAAATAATGTATCTCCTCTCTTCTCAATGTTCAGTCTTTTATTTTCCGGGAGATGGATTTGAAATTTCAAATTTTCGTGTTGAGATTCGTTAAAAAATGGTGTCAATAAAGAATAGATGCATTTAAAGGCACAGAGTTGAATAAGAAAGCAAAGTTATTACTCAATTTTCCGCATAAAATTGGCATTCTTTTGTAGTATTCGTTGATTCGCGCACCCCAACGCGACGATACAGATTATTATTTGAAAACCCATCAAAAGTTACAATTGAAAAGTTAAAGTATTCCGGGCGGGACAAGCCTCCCTCGGTATCTACAAATGAGATTGGTGTAGGAATATTCTTTAGTGTACACGCTCGATATTGTGCAGCAATTGTCGGCTTAATTACGTTTGCTATTCAGACACGAATGCCTAGGGTAAAGAACCTACAAGCTATCTAAATAAGCTTTCATACTTATGTACATCAGATTCACGGTGTAACTGTAGCAACGAAAAATGTACTATCATTTCAATCGCAATGGAATATTCAAATATTTTTATTTACTTTTCAGATGATTTTCAGTAAATAATACTGTCTCAGTAAAATTACAATTACTTTGGTAGCAGTAGAGCTCCTTGTGGAAAAGTTCATCAAGGGAATTACTGCGTCACCTTACCTATTTCTGCCGCCAATCAGTAATGTGAGCATTACTGCGTTCCGGTTTTCAAGGGCGGGTGAAATTAGAGGTACATGGGACTTGTCAACTTATGTCTCAGTGACAGTGCTTCTGAAATCTTTGTGATTTAATGCTCTGAGTGGCAGCTGTCATGGACAAGCGAGTCATTTACCACCAGGCGCACGAGATGTTCGTCCCGTCACTCGGTATCATAAAAAAATACTATTCAGCGTAGGTATTGGCTAACGCCAACAGTTTCGAATCGATAGGGTACTCACTCTCTATAAGCAAAACTTATCTCGTTCCACGGTGCATTCCAAAACAATTTTATTAAAGTTTCCTCCGCTCGGCTATTGTACAGGCGAGATTCGCTGCAACTTCCCTAAATTCTTTTCCCGGCTTTTTTAAAAACAAATTACCTCGCCCCCTACATGCGCACCTTAAAACACGAAGCCACCGCCCTGAATAATTAATACAATGGAAGGTTAAATTCGTCTAAGTGTCAACTTTCCCCTAACTTTTTAAAATACGACACCATCAAAAGTGCGGTCTAAGTCGCCGTCTAGACCTTTTATCTTCAGGGGGGTTGTTTATTTAATTTCGCTTATTTTATTGGGATTGACAACGACTCTGAAAACTTTTCTACCATAGGCGTCAGTGCCAATTTGCTTTTTGAATTTATACTGTAAGTAGAGGGTGGTTTGACTGATTGACAAATGTATCCGTCTTAGGAAACAATGTTTGTATGAGCGCTGATCTTAAGCTAATAAAACAAATTTTGACACAAGGGGTGAATCGAATTATTGATAAACCGTGAATGCATGCAGCGATGTTTGCTTAAGGGGTCTTAAAATCCCCGAACATCAAAACAATCGGCTGAATACTTTCTTAGTTACTTGTTCTTAGTTACAATAGGTTAAAACACACTAAAATTTTATTTACAATTACGTTGCAATTTTTTTATTAACTACCTAACAGATATACAAGTGCGAAGGGCATTTTGTAAAGTAAAACAAGTTTAATGTAAAATATTAGAAGGAATATTATATTTTTGTATAAAGAATTACACTACAAAAAATTTATTTGTGTCATTAGATGGTATTTTAATATCGCAAAGAACAATGGCGGAATTAAAGTTAAAAGAATTCGTTTTATTCGAATTTCGAATTATTGTCTTCAAATGTCGTAATTACAAGATTGAATAAAAAAATTGATTTAATTTTTCAAGTTATTCTATAGACCCGTCTAAGTCTGGAAATGAAATCATATTTAAAAGAGACTCCAATGATTAATTAGTATATGACCGGTTAGATATCTACATCTGTCAGTTTCTTAGTTTCTTCACGTTGAGCGACATCTATAGATACACATTAAGTTTCATATTCACACACTTCACGTAATAGTAAAAAGTACTGATTTGACTGATTTACGTTATAAGACCAACTACTCTATTAATAAAATAAAGTAGATAATTCCTTCTCAAAATACGCCACGCGAGAAAGTGGTAAAACTGACAAAAAATGTTCCCAATATCAGGGATAAATGGCACTTTTCACAAAAAATTAATTTATGTCATGTATATATTAACTCAGCTTTCTTTTGTTATGGCTTAGCTTCATGGTTTTTGACAATACCGTTATGTATAATAATTTCCTCTGAACTTTCGTCATGTCGCAAACCCACGGCACCTTCATCTTGTATTAACTCTGTCCTATGGCTTCTGTACTTTATTTTGATATAATAATACAATCTCATTTATGTAGAACATGTCCTCCAAAATTTCAAACTGGAATATTTTAAATTCCAGACTTCTCAGAATAGTAAACCCATAAACCAAGTTTGTTCAGAAATTTAAGCTAAAAAGCTAATTTAATTATCACATATTTTTAATAAACAGACACATACAAACTATGTCAACAAAAAATTATATGGGAGTTCGCCATTGTTCTTTTAACTTTGATTGCCAGAATTGTGTCATAGGAAGCTAACAATTTTTTGTCAATCAACGGAAATACTTTGGGAATAGTCACGTGACGAATAAATACTTATCGGCGGTTACTCATACTATTACAAAGTTTCATTTATAAATACTGTTTTTTATATTTTCACGTAAGCTATGCCCTTTAAATCCCGACAATAATTTCCCTTGGGGCACAGTGCTGGCCTTTGACAGGGGTGGCGTGGACAGCGGGGGTGACTGGGCTAAGAATTTACCAAGGGTACTTCCACTAGGGTCACTCCTAGCCGTTTATTGTTCCTTGACGTTTATGGTCACCGAAAGGTTGCAAAAGGTCGACACCCCGAGCCCGATCTAAAAGGCCCCTATTTACAAATTTCACAATTAATATCCTAATGATACAATAGCTTAGAGGAATTTGTTGTTTGTTTATTATTTTGAGTATCAAATTCATTGTAGTATTCGGGAATTCAGAGGTCGTTACAATTATCTACACTGAGTATTGTTAATGCCCAAAAAAATTTGTTTTATTAATAATAATAGTAATAATAACGCACACACTCAACATAGCCCCGCACTAGGGAAACCCTGTGTCGCGGGTGCTATGGACACACACATAGACAACCACAAATTACACCCAAACTCACAAGAGAAATAAATGTAGGTCATACAAATATTTCTCCCGGCCCGGGAATCGAACCTCTGCGTGGCAGTCCGGCATGGTAACCATTCGGCCACGGAGGCAGTTACTGATTTCTAGAAATGCAATACGGTAATAAAGATGGTTATAAAACTTTCAGAGAGCCAGCACAATCATGGGCATTCCAGACTTAAAATCTAACAGTTCGGTAACACATTTGCGTTGTTAAGGACTTAGGCGGTAAAAACAACTTCCCATCAATTGGGGTAGCATACTGTCTGCTAATTTATATTGTATACAAAAATACTATTGTGTAAAATAAATACATCAACTTATAATCAGCATTTGAATAACAACAATGAATTAAATGACAAAATATCTACTACAGTAAATATTTTGATTTTAGTTAAAGAAATTTTATTTGTGCCAATGATATCGCTTGTAATGGGTATGCCTGTTTTATTACAATATGATAATAAAACCAGTAACACTTCTTTTACTTAAAGCGTACATGGATTTAATGATCGTATGTTTTTTGAATACTGTGGGTACTCAATAAAATACCGACTATCGATTCTTTTCTTACTAATTCAGCAAGGTTACTTCCACATAAAAATTATCAAGTTTTGTTTTTTTATTTTTATAATATCAAGTGACAGGTCGAAAAGTCGTGCGCCTGATAGTAAGCTAGACGCCTGTCCATGACAGTTGCAGTGCCACTCCGAGCTTTAAATCGCAAAGATCTGAGGGGCACTGCCACTGCGCCCATCACCCTGAGACATAAGCTAACAAGTCGCATGTGCCTGTAATTTGACCAGCACCCCTTACCCTTCCAAACCGGAATACAGTCATGCTGAGATTACTGCTTGGCGATAGAAATAGGTAAGGTGGCAGTACTACCAAGGACGAACTCTTTCACAAAGAACTCTACTGCTACCATAGATATGGGACTGCTACCAAACCTACGATTTAAGTACCAGTACATACAAGTGTTTAAACTAGTTGTTTGTATCTCTACGTTGCCGAGACGGCTCACTCTTTTGTCCGATTGTACTCTAAAGATAAAGCGATAAGACGAATCGGTGCAAATGATATTTTGTGAACTATACCTACAGTCAATAAATATTAGAATAACAAAAGAGATAGTTGCTATATAGATAGATAGATTTTTGTTTATACCTGTTTCCTAAACAGGTTTAAAAAAATAAAAAAATGTTTATTGAAGTACAAATGGCATAACAAAACGGAGGTTGAGACGATCTTATTAAGTAATTGAATACTTGAGGCAATCACTTCCTTAACTAAAACCTTCTGTATTAGAGACGTTAAACAATAAAACAAAAGATTTCTAATTATTTTTTACCTTACTGCCAAAAGAAATGTGTGTGTTCGTGTCTGTGTGTGTGTGCACAGACGCGCGTTTTATATGTGTAGGCATGTGTGGGCATTTTGTGTTTGAGTGTGTTTGTTACTGAGTGTGTGTATTGTATGACATTCTAATTCTAATAGTATTTTTATTGTGGTTATATTGTAATTCTAATATTATGTTTTCTGTGGTTATAATCCAATGTTAATTTTATTTTTTATTATTATTTTTGTCATTTTCAGTCCTATTCCAAAGCTCTAATTGTAAAGATAAGAGGTTTATTGAAAGAGTGCTTCTTTGTCGTTGTAATTTACGGTTACGAGCCATTTTTTTAGTTTCTCTTTACAATTATGGGAATTTAGGTGATATATCTATTTTATTATTCAATTTATTGTAGACATATGCGGATTGTGATGTGTATTGTCTTTGGGAAAATTTAGTTTTTGTTTGTGGTATTTTAACAACTCTGTCTTTCCTCCTCCTAGTTATTACTAAAGGGATAAAAGGCAAAGACTAGTGAAGTCGAAGAACTGGTGACAATAATATACAGTTTTGTAAAAGTTGAATATCACAGAATTTGTAAAGTCCATTCATGGGGAGCCTAAGAGCGGTTACACGATACAAGCGATAAACGCGATACAAGCGTGCGACTGTATCGATATAAACGCGCGATTTCATTGGTACACTTGGGATTTACAGGCGATTGCATCAAAATCGCAAGTGTAGCGATGCAAACTCGCGTTCGTGAAACGCGCGCTAAGAGTCGCCGTATGGAACCACTCTAAAAGGTTTGAAATGCATTCTTTTCATCAAACACCGCTGACTTCTTTCAATATCTACAAATTTTGTTTGATTTGCAACTTTCCAAATAGTACTACAATATCCCATTACCGATTGAGCCAGTGCGATATACATTTGAATGTCTTAATTTCCTAAATATCCACGTTAATTTTCTTGCTTTATGACAAATAAATTCCACCTGAGAATGCCAACTCATATGCCAATCCTAAACAACACCTAAGTACTCGGTAGATATAACTCTGTAAGACCATAGGATCAGTATTACCACACCGGTGAATTTTCAAAAGGTAATCATTACTTGGTTGGGTCCTGTTATTGATGGTGAAATATATGTAGTTTGATTTTGCAGTGTTCAACGTGAGCAGATTATATTGGAGTGAAGCTGCTACTTTTGTAAGTGCAGTTTCGGCATCTCTAAAAACTGTATTCCACGTTGAGCCCGCAAACATGATTGGAGTATAGGAGAAAACGCGGCCACCTTCTATAATGTAGATTTGTTAAATCGTTAATATATATTAAGAACAACGTATATTTTAATAATTGTAACTTATTATAGAAAAAAACCCAACCTCAAAAATTTGTGGAATTACATCTATTTACCAAATTTTGTTGAAATCGGTTAACGGAAAGTGATTGAAGTCCAATAAAATGGATCCATCCCTTGATTTGCCATCTTAGAGGTTGAATATTTTCTTCAAATTTGAATAGGACACACCGAGGAAACCGAGGTACTCCCTTTCTAATAAAAAAGAATAATCGAAATCGATTCACAAGTGTCAATATAATCGCGTAACATATACAAAATTCCTCCTTTTTTTGAAGTCAGTTAAAAACAAAATACGACATCAAAAACGTAATATTATGCGTAACTAGTTTTAGGGATGCCTATGCAATGAAAGAAAGTTTTTTTGTTCCAACCTAAAATTCAAAAACGAATTTGCCCCATGCAAATCTTGCGTGAGTCTTTGTGGCGATTTACGAGCACGAAGCCAATATTTCCAGCTTGCATGAAATGCAAATACAATTTAAAAGTTTACATGTTTTCCCAGTCAGACGGAACTTGCGCCTACAGCGTCTGCGACTTTATGCAAACTTATCTCGGAAAACTATTATTTTAGTTTACAAAAATAATAGTTTTCCGAAGTAAAGTATCTTACTTAAGACAAAAAATATGCTTAGTTCTATAATGAAAATAAAACGTTGTTATTATTAAAAGCTCGACCAAAAATAACAACAACTTGTAGAGTATTTTCGCTGAAAAGAGACCCGTGCCCAGCACAGGGACGTGTAAATGGGTTGTCTGTGAAAAACATCATGATATTCTATAAAATAAATATTGCAACTAGAGACGTTGTCGAATTTTTTCAATATTATGCGGCAGCACGAACTTTGATTCTAAAATGGACGTAGTTAAGCAAAAAAGATCCAATCTACAAAATTATCAAACATTAGTTATATGTACCAAACAGTTCCTAAAGTCTAATCTTTAGATCAGCAGAAAAAATCCAACATATAAGCATAAAGAAATATCAACAAGTTTTGAAAATAAAACAAGAGTGAGGAACACTTTTAAGCTTTAAACTACCATATCTCGAAAGTGACTGGATGTGCATTGGATCCTTTTTGTTTAACCTAATTTTTGTCCAAATAAAAATCAGAATTTATTTTTCCAATATCTTAATTTTAAGATCACCAAGGTGCCAACGTTCGTCTGATATTGGCTGAATTTTCCCACTCAAATCAAGTGAAAGTTTCAAGATGGGCAGTGCTGTCGCATTGACTCGTTCAAATGAAATAACTTGTGCTAATATAGAAAATTTATTCAAGAAACTCTTAAAAAGTTAAAAGTCAATGCCGCTCTCGGGCAATAATCCTTCCGGCGTCTGTTGGCACTAAGTATTATTCTTGCTACTAGCGCCTAAGCGTGGACAATTTCATTTAAACCTGAAGATTCTGTTATATACATAACCTTATTATTATTTAAAAAAAATTACGTCAGATCCAATCCAACCGCCCAATGAGATGTGAAGTTGGATAGTTAATCGGTAACATATAATATATAAACTAGTAATTTCTTATAATGATATGTATTCTGCATAAGTTTGTATTAATGTATATAAAGTTCATGTAGGTCTATATGTATGTCATATGGATATTATCATCATTTATATTTTTTTATTCATGTTTCAATTTAAATTTTATTGTACAATAATTAGTCCCGCAGACCTCACTGTTACACCATGGCTAGGGTTGGCTGAAAGAGATCTCTTCTAGAGATAAGCTCACCTTTGTATATGTCTTTTGTAACGTGTGTTTCATGTGTCTTTTCTTTGTGCAATAAAGAATTACGTAATATTATTTGAATAATCATACTAATTTATAGTTCAAATCTACGGTATTATAATTCGTTCTACGTGGTAATAAAAGTTAAAACAAATTAAAAATACCATTGAAAACTTCGCCCCAGTTATTCGAATACCACATAAAGTACAAAGTGTCTTTTCAATGTACAATATTAATATTCGTGTAACGTCAAAGAATGAGCCGGGGCCAATGTAAAACAAACTTCCTAAGGACGAAGCATAAAATAAGGATTCATAATTCAAATCGAAAAAAGTTTCTCGGGGCTCGGTAATTTTTCCCATCTTATATTACAGCAAGTTTCGCCAGAGGGGTCGCCGGTCGCCGGTCTTAGCCGAAGAAATCTAAGAGAGGGTTTACATTTTTAGCCTTTCGTCGTGTCCTCCTCTTCACTTTATATCGTCTTTTGATTACTCTCCCAACAAGTTATGCATATTGTAGGAGTCTTCGCCGCCTCGGTTTGAAGAATTTTCGGCGTCTCCTTTATGTTGTGCCTTTTCGGTGTTAATTTCTCATTTTTCATACTTTTTATCTTTCCCAGTATCTTTATATGAATGATAATTATTTTGACTTGTACTATCTTCATTTATCTTTTAAAGTTTCGAGCTATGACGATTCTGTGAAGTAAATCGTCTAAAATAACAGATGTTGTGAATTCTTTGAAAAGCCGTGCTAACTTGGTATGCCCTGCTAATTTCCTTTAAGACCCCAGATCCACCCTAATTGTTAACGGGCATTGCGACCCTTAATGGCATTTCTAATGCTAGTAATGTATTTTCGGGACATTTTGCAGCTTGCTCGGGGCCATTTTTCTGTTTGTATGGACGCAATGCACTTCCCCTATCCCTGCAGTCTTGGTAACTGTATTATCTGCAAATATGTTCCCGATTTCTATTGTCCAGCCGTAATGTATATGAGTGGTGATGGTATAGTGCGAGGCGAATGTAATGAACATAAATAAGAGATATACGTTAAAGAGAAGAGTCCTGCAAGAGAGGCTAGGCGATGTATCTTACTTTGTGCGGGGGACCCTTATCTATTACACCTTTTCTATATTCATAACTTGGGTATAAGGAGCAGAATCGGACAGTCAGGAAATTAAATATTTACTCGTTACAAGAAATGTTAGCTCTTTTGATTTACTTCAGTGTTTGCTACGTATAAAATTGTTAATGCATACGTTTATAAACGAAGTTCAAACATGTTGCAGAAGTAGAACCTCTCCCAAACTAATATCGTCTAGACTTTTTACATCGCAAATTCCAAAGAAAACAAATAAAAACGTGAGCATTGAAATAAACAATCGAGTCAGCGGCCCTCGTAAAACAGTTCCTATAAACGTAGCAAAGCGGTAAATTAGATTTTATTTTATTTCTTAAACAATTTGCGGCCGGACAACAGACAAAGGGCACGTAGGATCGATGCGGTGGTCAGCAATTCAAAGGTTTATGCGGGCACGTTTATTACTTACCTACACGCTCGAGGGCCGCCGAATTCCTTTCCTTTCTCTTATCGATAACCTGATTAATTTGTCCCGATCGTGACGCTCTTAACGTTAATTAATTTGCTTCTGCACGTATTGGGATATTTTGCCCGAAGCTTGTGCCGTAAAACAAATATTATAGCTTTTAAAACCGTGGTGGCCCAGCGGTTTGCACTATAGACGCTGGATGAGGAGGTCCTGGATTCGATTCCCGGTAAGACCAATTTGAGAAACGAATAATTTGTACATTAGTCCCGGCAGACCGAGAACCGAGAACACCCAGAGGTGTTCTGGGTAGTGCTCCAGAGTGAGTTCCATTCCATTCCTAGTTAGAGACCAGATCTTGGAGTGGTTGTCTGGCACATTATTATTGTCTATTTTAGACCCTCGCCTCTGCATGGTCTAAAAGATTAAATGGAAGATGCGATATTCCCCGGCAATGGCTCTAGTCCACCGGGGTCAGGGACTATTATTATTATTATAGTTTTTAAAACTTATCAACATAAAGTGATATTTCGACCAGATTTTATATTAATCAACCACATTAATTCCATAATTACTCTAGTCCTTGTCCTAGACCGCACTATAAAAAAAGGTGTGTAAGAGGTGTATATAATTTAACACAAACGGACAGCTGTAAGGCATATTTTAAGGAACTTCATTTGTTAACATTGCCAAGACTTTATATTCATGAGTGTTCAATTTTTATCAAAACAAAATGATGAAAAGTTTAAGAATGTTGCACGAACACGTAATTGTGATAAATTGTGTGTAGAATCACACAGAACTAAGCACGCTATTTAGTAAAGCTGCATGTTTCATGGCGCCAAAACTTTTAAATAATTAGCTAACGGAGATCAGATTGACAAACAATTTTAATGAATAATAGGGGTTAAAGTATGAAATTGCCGATTTGTACTGAAAATCTA
>NW_020654972.1:1024575-1040625 GCF_003589595.1 Hyposmocoma kahamanoa
AACCTATTGCAATAAAACGGCAATTTCATACTTTAACCCCTAATATTAAAGACAACTGTTAGCTTTTTTTAATAACTAGTACTTTTTACTCCTTGACAGAATTCTTTGACATTCATTATTGACATTATTATTCATATAATAATGTCAATAATGTTAATTATTCATATAATAATGTCAATAATGAATTTAAGCTGAAAGCTTTTTATATCTTTTGTAATTTTACTTTATTTGTAATATTTGACAATTTCATTAATTGTAATAAATAGTTGAATAACATGTAACAATATATTTGCATGCCAACTATGGTAGAATAAGCTGGATTTATTTAAAATAAAATCATAATGCACCTTATTTTGACAAATAAATAAATTGGTTGATTGATTTATTGATTGATCCTTCAATTACACATTAATAATGTTATACGTAACAGTAGCTCTGTAGTTTTAAAATTTCTTCGACTTGATCTGTACAGTACTTAACGTTAAAGGAATCGAAATAAAACTTAAATATCGATAATGTTGATATCGATATTAATACAGCCCTGGTAAGTGTGACTGACCAGCACCGCTGCCGGACCCCAATCGAGTGCTATTGTCCGATGTCCTTGTTCAAATTAAAACGCCGTTAACCGTTCTTTATTGTTTCATCCGCCAATAAATGTCCAGCCCTGGGAAACGTTATGCTTAAAATTCGATTCCTGCTCTAATTAAACCCAGGCCCTTTATTATAAGAATTTACTGCACTTAAATTACGACGCCCGACTAATTGTTAGAATCCTAATCTGCGGAGGCCGGGAATAAATTTCACTTTATAATACTTGGTATTGTTATAAACTTTTATGGTTATGATGTGCAAGGGTATAATCACAGGTACATTCAAGTAGGCTCTTTTTAAAATTTACGAGCTCGTACATGGCCCATAAACTCTATGGACAAAAACGCACCTTTCATAATACTCTCAAAAAATTCTTACCGTCAATTTGTTTTAACCGATAAAGAAATTTCGGATCAATTTTAGCCTCCAGTTTCAGGTAATATCGCTATAATGGCACTAATTTGTGAAACACGATGAGTCAGTTGGTTTTTCCGGTTAACAAGCACATTATAAAAAATTGTCCTTTGCATTTCCCTTCTAAAAACCTTCTGTTAACAAGATTAGCGTATTGATTTACAATGAAAACCACGTTAGCGCGAGGACTGTGCAAACAAAGCGAAATAATAAGGCGACCGCAGGGCCATTAGATTCACCCCGATCCGAGGCGAGATCTAATAAAACATTCAGTGCCCAGAACGGGGAAAACACAAAATCAGATTGTCTCAAAATCACACGACTGGCAGCTCAGCGCGGAGCCTCGCATTTATAATTCAAATCGCTGGGGTTCGGGAGTATTCCTTGATGTATCCACTCCTAACGTTAACTTATGCCAATCTATTCTTATTTTAGTCACAGAGAGGGCTTAGATGCCTCTAAAAACGCTCCGACGACTCTAGCTCCATTTACATTCTTTTAGGAGTCATTTCAAAGTGTCTATCAACATTTAGAAGTTTTAATGGATTCTATAAGTATCGATTGACTTTTAAAGTAATGATGTTTTTGCAAACAGAAATTCAGTTTAACTTTTTAAGTTTACACTGAAACTATGTATAATGTTAGCATTTTCGGTATACGTTACTAAAATTAGAGCTATCCAGACCCTTAATAGTTAATGGCATGTCTAACATTATATCAAGCTAGCACTGTGGTATAAATGGTGTAATTCCTGTAATTACTGCCTAGGACATAGGGCTGCCTGCCAATTTGGGACTACTCAACGTAATTTCCGTCTGTAGACGTATTAAATTTAACTGTATTTAAATGTAATTATTGTCAAAAATATGCTTATTACGTTGTAACAATTTTGAAAGAACGTAATAACTTTTGATTGGTATTGGAACTTTTCGGATTGACTGCCCATTACACAAAATTTTTTCAATTGTCAAAAATGTATCAAAATAGGTAGAAAAATACGATTATAAATACGAACTACGCAAGTTAATGTAATTTCTCAATTAAGTCGGCTTCTGGAAAAATTTAATTCACAATTTGTATCAAATCAATGTTGTTGATTTTATACGCATATACCTAATGATACAAGGAAAGGTAATGAAGTTTAGAATATACTTCCAAAAATGTAACATTAGCAACCCTGATAGTTGCGGACGCGATGCAGCACAGCTAATAATTGCTAAATGGAGCCCTTGCACTATGTGGGTCACAGCCTGCAAACTCTTAGCAAGTTCATTAATTAATTTATCAGTTATGTACTGCTAGTCGAAGGTGCTTTATCGTATAGCTTTCACGTTGAGTGGTTTCACTTAGCCGGGTCGTAACTTGACTTTCGCTTGCTAATTTTGATTTTCACGTAAAAATCCAACAAAGGATATTCCTGACTTTTACATTGTACAGTATTAAGAAATGTCAATATCGTACACTCGTATACTAATACTTGTGAAAATCACTACAATTCACCTCATGTCGTTTATTATACAAAATATAATTGATGTAATTACATCTTACTTCCGATGTACAGTTAGAAATAAGTAATATAGAGAAGTGCATAATGCCTTGCTAACGTCAGAACTAGCCTGATACTGTGAAAACCACATTGAGAAAGTGCTGATTGCTGACTACTAACGAATTTAGACTGTGCACAGGCTATGACCACGAAATAACCCCTGTTCACACTTCAGTAATTATCGTCGACGAAGTTTTCCACCTCAGAAGGAAGGCTCAGCCATTATGGCGTGAACAGGAAACGTAGCCGTGTGAGGGCCAACTTTCAGAATAAGACCCAGAAATTACAATCAGAACTGCTGAATTCCAATCAATTCTACAGAAGCGGAAAGTTTTAACTGCTTCCAAAATATATAGAGCTTTATATAACAAATTATTTGTAGTTTTACGGGTTGTCATTATCGTTAAATACTCGTAACTTGGAAAACATTTTCAACTGTTACATCAAAACCAATTCAAGGATTTTGTACATTACACATACCCCATATTTACGTAAAAAAATACACAATGCTTGTTAACAAAATATGATTGTTTTAACATTAGAAGCGTTGATTGAAAAAGTTTCTGATGAAAATTTACAAACATTATAAAGCTTGTATTCTCCGCTATGCAATATTTTACGAGTGGGATATCTAACGCGGAGTTTCGACAGCGACTAGCCAAAGCTGCGATTAATGTTCAGAGGAAGCATCCCCCATGCAAGAAGGCAAACTTTTCCTAATTAATCGTAAGATTTTAATCATGGTACGTACCTACTAGCGTAACGAAATTATTATGGACCGTTTAATTTCCTTGCCCCTTCGGCGTCTTACTCCTAATGCGTTATTGCAAAATTTTAATCAAGGGTGTGAGCAAAATTATTAAATTATGCAGTCTGTCGTATGCACTCCTGGATTATAAATCTTTCGGCTTTGTTTAGGTAGCCCATTAACTATTATTTTACTATAGTGTGCAGTAAACTGAAGATCGGACGTTGTGCTGACAGTCGCAACTTCTTAATGGCTCCACCCGCATACTGAATTGCAATTATCATTTTAACTGCCAACGCCATTACAAACAATTAAAATGTGCATCATACAACTTTTTGATGTGTTGTTTCGTAGAGTAAGTCATAGTTCTAGTTATGTTATTTCAAAGTTTTATTATTATAACTAATTTACTAACGTATATTGTAAATAACCCCTTCTACTAATCTAAACGACCTTATAAATTTTGTCCTATACATCACCGATCTACTACAGCTGTACATAAATAATAACAATAATAACGCTCACACTCAACATAGCACTAGGGAAACCTTGTGTCGCGGGTGTCATGGACACACTCATAGACAACCAAATTACACCTAAATTCACGAAAGAAATAAATGTGGGCCATATAAATATTTCTCCCGGCCCCGGAGTCGAACTTGGGACCTCTGCGTGGCAGTCGGCATGGTAACCATTCGGCCACGGAGGCAATTAATACAGCATTACAGTTTAAAAGTTTCAGTGCTTTATGTTTATGTGAAGCACGTAAGATTATTTGGACTAGTAGAAGGGGCTAATCATAGTAGACAAGACCTCACTGAAGTCAATGTAGAAGATCATGCTTCTTCAAATGTAAAGAAGATCAGATAAAATTACAATTAAATTCGCTCGTTGAGTTTGTTTATGAAGGTAGTTGAGCGGGAATAGCTGACTCAAGACGAGCCGAAAGCGAATATCGATTCGTACAAAAATAAAATCAAATTAATTCTATGACTTAGTGAATGAATCGCGTCGAATCGGCTCCGTGGCGGGCCAAGATCAAATAATTTCATGAAAATGAACCCGGGGCATATTTAATTAACCCGACCTCCCCTCGTTAAAGTGCACAAGAATTTCCCGGTTAAACATTAACATTCGTCAGGAATTTAATTCGCGCAGAATGGAAAATATTTATTTACACTTTTTCGCGTTTAAATTCTATCCCACTCACACACGACTGTGTCGAAAGGGAGAGTAATTAATTTTTTATTGGATTTTCTTTTTACTAGACAAGTTTTAATTACTACGTAGCGGGTGGTGCGTGTTGCGTTGTTTTATAAGCAGCGGTCGTAGTGGACGCAAATTGTTTGTTGCTGTCATAATATCGCTCATATTCGCTCGCTTGCCTGTAAATTTGCTGATTACGCTTGCATAATTTATTAGCAGGCCTTAATTACTTTCATATGCTACTGTACTTATTTTGCTCAACTCGAAATACAACCCGACCACAGATCGACTTTTATTCTCTTACGGGAAAACAAACGCGGGCGTGACCGCAGTAAGCTCACCTAATGTCAGATTGTGTATAGAAATTAAGGCGGCCGAATCTGAGCTCATCAAACATTAAGCCCTTCGGTACCTGGGGCGCACTAAATAAATGGGTCTAGCAAATGAAAAACATCCACGTTTGGATCGAACGGTGGGAATTCGGAGGAGAATTCTATAATAAATATGCATGGCGCGTCTATGCCACATCCTCTGTGATTAGTCGAGTGGGGTCTGTGCCCCCCTGATACGACTAGGTGAGTGATAGCGCGGGGGCCGGCTGAGCCCTCGGCTAATAATACGTGTCTGTCTCTTGACTGTATCGGCGAATTTCTTGGATATTGCCAATATAGCTTGTTCCCGTATGTGCACACTTTTGTCTCTATCATTGAGGCTGTCACTTGATTATAATGCCACTTTCCTCTTACTATTCTGCTGCTACGCTGTCTAGCTATATTTAACAAGCTGGTTTTTATAACTGGCTCTTCTTTTTCGTTAGAGTGTTTACATACGGCGACTTTTAGCAGTGTGGCAGACGCGCGTTCGTGAAACGCGCGATTGCTATATTTGCGACTTATAGGCGATTGCATCGATGCAAACGCGCGACTGCATCGACACAAACACTTATAAATCCCAAGCGTAGTGATGCTATCGCGAGTTTGTATCGATGCAGTCGCGCGCTAGCATCATTGCTTAAAATCGCGCGCGCGTCTGTAAAGGTAGACGATTAGTGACTGCATCGCTACTTCACCGTGTTTGCATCGCTGCTAAAAGTCGTCGTGCGAGCTCTTACATAGAATTTCGTGTTATTAAACTTCAACGAACTTACTACAACATCCATTTTTAAAATTTATAATTCGTGCTCATTACTTTGTTACTAGGCAATTTTTGATAAAGCATACTGAGTACTGGTCGTACGTTAGTATCGATTTACAACCCGAAGTAAAGTATATACACTTTATTGCCACTATGGTTGAGATGAGCAAATTCACGAATTATTCTCTCTTGTGGGAAGCCTCTCGCTTGCTGAATGAGTCCCAAGGTAAAGGGGAGAGATGCCCCTCATACATAAGAGTGCACATGCATTAGTCGAACTGTGTTTCACTAAACACGTAAAACGTTTATAAAGCAGGAAAAATTCGGTTTTACTATCGATAATTATCAAAAATAGAGTGTTGCTTTAATTGTGAACTAACCTAATTTAAACAAACTCATTTTGTTATCTCCTTTATTTACATTTCCAAAACTAAGTTGCTAGTCGTAAAACACTCCTCTTAATAAGAAAATATTTCCCCACTTTGTTACTTCTCACAGTTGAAGTAAAAAACTATCTGAATAACATTTCGTTTTATAGACTTTTAGCTCAGAATTTCGTAATGACAGCAACTAAGCATTTTACTACTTTTGAATTATAATAATAATAATAATAATTAAATAATTAAATTCCTTTATTCAGGCAACATAGACCCATGGTGTTAGTTACAGTTTCACTTATAGACTAATGTTAGTATGTGTAGTTAACAAACAATTAAATTAAACTTACTGAAATACATAATAAAATTTTAAATTAAAGAACACAAATTAAATATCAATAATTAATAAGCAAAAATTAAAAATTTAAAATCAAAAATTAAAATAATAAATTTAAAATCAAAAATTTAAAGTCAAAAGTTTAAAATCAAAAATGTAAAATCGCAATACAAAAACTTAAAAATTAAAATTTCATAATTAAAAATATTATAAATATTAAAAAATAACGGGCGCTACACTGGCATGCAGCTGCAACCACCTACACATTATGGGTGAGTCCCAACGCTTGGACAGCGCGCCCAGAATTCCGTTGGTGCTGGTCCGAAGGCGAGAAAGTAATGAAGCGCTCCGTTTGCGTATTACAGCATAAAAGTCATCCACGCGTGCTTCTGCAAACATGGTGGAGGCGCTACAATACCTCGGCATCTTCAACAGAATTCTGAGCGCATCGTTGTACTGTACGCGCAGTGCATTGAACGCCCGCCGCGTAAAGTTGGTCCATAGGCTGCACGTGTAAAAGCTCTGACAATATGCCCTAAAGAGCGTCAGCTTTACTTGTTTTGTACAGCGTGCAAACCTACGTGCCAACATGTTGCAGCGGACGGACAGCGCCCTACGCTCCCTATCGATGTCCTCACAATCACACAAATCGTCGGTGACCCAGTGGCCCAGATACTTGAATTTATGTACCATGTTCAAAGCAGCTCCACCAAGAGTAATGGGCATGGGAGAGTAGCATTTGGTACCAGCCTTAAACACCATACACTCACTCTTTTTGGAGTTGTATCCGAGCCCATGGGCCTCCACATACGACTCACAAATGCGCAGTAGCTTCCTCAGACCACCCACCGACGGACTCAGCAGCACCATGTCGTCAGCATAACTGATGTTATTTATGCATACTCCGTCTATAGAGCATCCCACATTGGCGCCGCTGAGCCCAACGATAAGTTGGTTCACGTATAGATTGAAGAGACGGGGCGAAGTCAGCCCCCCCTGCCTCACCCCACACTCCAACCCATACGCATCTGAGGACTCTCCTGCCCACCTCACACTATTCTGCTGGTGATTGTACCAATACTTAAAAACTGTCACAATCTCATGGGGTAGTTTAGTTTCAGTTTCCAGTTTCTGCCACAGTTTGTCATAAGAAACCAGGTCGAAGGCTCTGGACATGTCCAGAAAACAAGCATAAACTGGTGTTTTCCTAGCAGTGTAGTACTGAACAGTCTGCTTGAGACAGAGGATGGCACTCTCAGTAGACAGACCCGGCCTGAAACCGAACTGAGCGTCGTGCAGGTGGAGGTGCTTATCCAACTGTTTGTCAAGCAAACTATCCAGCACCTTAGCTATAGTGGTAGCTAGTGAAATCGGCCTGTAATTAGACAAATCTGCAGCATCACCCGTCTTGTTTTTTATTATTGGTACTACCACCGTGTACATTAGATCGTCGGGCAAATAACCATGACATACACATAAGTTGAAGAAGATCGAGAGGACCCTTGGTAGGTGTTGGCCAGCGTACTTTAAGTGCTCGATGCTGAGGTCATCGTGACCCGGCGACTTCCCTCTAACCATCCCTCTTATAACAGTAGCTATATCTTCAGCCAAAAAGCGTACACTAATGTCCTTGGGGTTACCCCCAGCATCGACCACCTGCGGCACCCGCCCGAGCGGCGACTCCACTCTGAAATGGGACTGGAACGCGGCAGCTATGTCCCGTGGCTCGTGCACGCCACCCACACTCACAGGCAGACTCGACCTTGGATTCAAGTTATTTGTTGTTTTCCAAAACCGTCCAAAATTTTTCTTTTTATGATGTTCTGCCAGAATATCCATTTTTATTTGTGTTACATTATTTTGACAAAATTTTAATTTGGCCTTAAAATGTTTTCTAGAGTCGCGCATGTTATTGTAGACCTCCCCACACTTAGGTTTCCCATACAACACCCAAGCTTGAAAACAAAGTCGAGCCCAACCGTGAGCGGCACTGACGTGTCGATTCCACCCTGGCACACGTCTATGGTTATTCCGCCCGGGTTCCCTGTAGGTACACTCAGCCGCAGCTCTTAGCACCCCCACAATATCACAATACATTTTATTTAACAATAACTTATGACTAGAATCATTACACAATTTGTCACCACATTCAGTAAACTCCAATGGAAAATCGAGTAGTTTTAGTCGTGTGTCACAATAATTATGATATCTATCCCTCTGTCCGTCGTCCCTTTCTCCCCACCTTATCTTATTACAAGAAGTGACAGCCTTAGTATATTTAGGCAAAATAATATTCAAGTTGCAGTGTATGAGCAACGGGAAATGATCAGAACAATAGGTATCATACAGCACTTCCACACCGACCATAGTGCGGCGAGCCGCACTAGTAACCACGCAGTGGTCGAGCCACCTGTGTGTTCCATGCGCATCACTCACATACGTAAAAGTGTCACTAGCTAAAGTTTCCATGTCTAAACATGACCAAGACTGTTCCTCGCAGAAAGTTAGTAACTCGTTGCCAAACAACTCACCAGGATGCGCGTTAAAGTCCCCAAGAATGTAGACCGATTCTACACAGTTGCTCTCGATTATTGCGTGTATTTCACTAAGGCACCGAGTGAACTCTGTTAAATTAGCCTCGTTATCACACGGCATATACACTGATAGCACTATTATCGATTGGTCATGAAGCTTTATTTTAATTGCGTTGAGACGCACACTATTACAATTAATCACTGTTACTGAAGGAAACGCGGCTTTTCGCCACAGCAAAGCAACACCT
The DNA here is from genome assembly GCF_003589595.1 of Hyposmocoma kahamanoa. Taxonomy (NCBI): domain Eukaryota; kingdom Metazoa; phylum Arthropoda; class Insecta; order Lepidoptera; family Cosmopterigidae; genus Hyposmocoma; species Hyposmocoma kahamanoa. Next base: position 1,033,714 of record NW_020654972.1, read on the forward strand.
CCGTACGGCCTACCTCTTAGGACACCATCAGTTAGATCGACGGCAGAGTTACCGGTATAAGAAAAATCGCCGTCATAAAAGGAGATGGTTTCTTGCAGGGGTGCGGGTTGGTTGCCAGGTAACGACCGGCGATACGACGATACTTGTAGCCATAAAATCCCTTTTACAATTATTACGCATCTATAGCGAAAGACACACGTTAGGAAGCATGCCAATCAAGATAATGATGACCACCTTCATTTAATTTCTCACACTGAAACTGAATACTTTAGTGTAATAGTATTCTAATTGGTCAAATTACAAGCTCAACTGCGGTGATGTCTTACCTCTATAGTTATTGCGTACCGATTACGCACGAGGCGTCACCATAATCGAATTAGGAGACCGACTCAGTCCTAAACAAATTTCAATTTTCAATTATTACCCGTAGGAGTGGCAACGTCCGGATGCTCCCTCGAGGTCCAAGTGACTTATTGCTCGCTACCATACCGGCTACCTTTGTAATGTATTCAGAATAATTGTTCGCAGGCCCGATTGAATTCGCGCCCTGGAGACAAAATAAGTTTTGATTTATTTCAATAAACCGTTATCGGGTAGCACGTGAGCGTGGTTTTATAAGTTTCATTACACACGGCGTATCAGTCCTCGGAAACAGTTGCCCCGTCACGCTTCTTATTGATTTCATGTGGCAATAAAAGAATCTACGCCGACCTTAGCTCCCCTATACTTTTTTCCGACTCGCCGAGCATAAATTGCAATAGGATTCCACGCGGTGGATGACCTCCAATATTTTCTTAAACAGCCGCTATCGGCCTAAAAAGGTGCATGGGCTTACCTAAAAATCTTTTAGGTTGACCAGTAAGTATTAAAACAGTTTATCTTCTAACATACTCAGTTGCGAGGTGAGAGTGTGAAACGCCGAAAAAACTTCCACTGCTGATTTTCTTGTTACGGTCGAACGGGCATAATCCCAATAACTCACTTTCATCGGAGCAAATAAAGCCATTGAAATTGCGGCCCTACGATTGATTTTTCTGTGTCGCAGCTTAATCTTATAGTTAAACAGTGTAACGATGATTTCTTTTTATACATCGAGTGTTGCCTCCAGAGAGAGCTGTTGTAAATCCGAAATCGAGGCAGTCGGAGTCGAAAAGGATACTGACTGAAGATTTTATGTAAATTTATTCAATTATAATGCTAAAATCCAAAACATCGTGTTTCTTGATCAAAATACTTCATAAATACAATTAAATAACATTTCATTTACAAATAAGTACTCCGACAATTATTTGTAACGAACAAATTTCTGTGAAGATCGTTTTTAGAGACTAGATAAACGAAATTGATTTCCCTGTAAGATACGGACTAAACAGATTTGTTATATACCTGTTTTTCTTTATTATACACGTAGACAATATCACCAGAATTGAAGTACAGATATTGGAAAAATCCCCTTCCGCCTGGTCGATGTGGAACCAATACTTGTATCATGGCGCGTTCCGATGAATGGGTGCTTAGAGGGGAGGCAATAAGATAAAAACAACAGCAAGAGCGGTGCTCTAGTCAATATGGAAGACAAACAGGTGGTAATATAACGTTCATAGTTGATACGGTGATGGCACCAGGGGCGGGTGTGGTTCCAATAAGCGCGCGTAATGCGCCGCGTCGTAGGACGCGATGCGACGCGTGCCTTGCCGGGATCGCTTGCGATTACCGCTTGATCACTATCACGCATATGGGCTCACTGTCTTTGCTTGTAATATCCACATAATTCATTAATTTTCTTGACAGCGCTCAGATTTTTTTATCAAATCAAAAATTTTGGTATGCACAAATTACAAAATTTGTACATAAGTAATTTTGCTTGTACTCTTTTATCGTGTAAAATGTTTGGCATTACATAGGGCGTATTATAAGTTTCCGGAACTGGCCACTTACATAAACAATATTTAAAAAGTAATTACAACATTTGAAAATGGAACTCGTTGGCTGTAGAATACGGTTTGTTTCATCTGACTGTCACTTGTTTTTACATTGTGGCGTCATTTTAGAAATTGGTTGTCTACATCACCTTGGATTTAACTCGTGAAAATTTTCGCAGAATGATTTTCTACGACTTTAAGTGTAATCCAACAGCTCAGCGGAGCTTCGCTCGGCTTCAATCTGATTTTGATGAAGCGATGAAGCACTATGCAAGACGACTATTTATAGCTGATTTGCAGAATTCAAACGCGGTCGTGTGAATCTCAGTGACGAATTTCGTGATGGTCACCCACGTCCACTGCTGTGAACAACAAAAACATCGATGCTGTGCGCCGTATGATCATAACAGACAGACATGTAACATACCATAAGATTCGGGATTCCGGATCTTTACGCATAGGCAAGAGTCAAATACCATCAATACTACACAAACATATAGGTGTGAAAAAGCTGTGCTCTCGGTGGATCCCACACAATTTGACTGAGGCTCAAAAAACGGATCGCGTCACTTGGTGCAACGCCATGCTTATCAGATTCAACGAAGGGGCGTCAAATTTGGTGTAAGACATAGTAACAATTGACGAAACATGTATTTATAGTTACGATCGCAAAACAAAGTAGCAGTCGAGCGTATGGGTCTTTCGAGATGAGCCGAAACCAACCAAAGTGGCGCGCGTGCAAAGTGCCTCTAAGCGGATGATTGCTTCTTTTTTAATAAAACTGGACACGTGGCTACTGTTGCTTTGGAGAATCGTTGTACCGTGAATAGTGATTGGTACACAATCATTTGTTTGCCGGAAGTTATTGATAAACTCCGTAAAAATAACCGTAAACGCATCTTGCACCACGATAATGCCATTTCTCACACCTGGGATCATGTGTCTCTTATTTATTTCCAAAAATTAAGAACCAGTTACGCGGTCAACGATTTTCATCACCTGAAGAGGCTGCCGAAGAATATGAAAAATATTTTTCAGAGATTGTCACGGAGGAGTGGCATAAATGTTTTCAAAATTGGTTTGTTAGTAAGAAAAAGTGCATTAACGCTAACGGAGAATATTTTGAGAAACAATAAATTCATTTCAGACTATTTATAGTATTTTTTCTTGTTCATTCCGGAAACTTACCGTATATTGTTTGTAACGGAATCCGGAGGAAGACGCAGCGTCTGACATAGTTTTATTTAAACTTGAACGGACGCTAAAAATTCAACCTTATCTTAATATGTTGTTTGTGTAATAATGTCACGTAATTTTAAGATAGCATGCAATTATATTGACTCAATAAAGATTATCATTATTAAAAATATTATTATTAAATAATAGCCTTGAATGAATTTCATAAAACAATATGAGATTCAGTGCAATCAAAATAATGACATGCACAGAGCTCATCAGATTTTGCGCGGCTCTCTCACGTTGAGTGAAAATAAACATCTGATTTGACTTCATAATGCGAAATCACTTTTCCAAGTTTGCTGTTCGAAGTGGCGCGATATTAAAAATGAACTCAATTCAGCGTCGCGCTGTTCCAATAATCAATAACCTGTTTAAATAATACGCAATAAAGCTCAGTCTCTCGATATAGTGTTTCAAAAAATCCATTATCCGCGCGCGGGCCATTAGCGAGGCAACAGAAATCTGCAATGTCTTGAGATTGAAAATCAAACAATGCGATGTTCGTAACATAATACCATTCGTTATTAAGACACAAATGTGACGTTAGAGGGAAATAAGGCAGATCCGAAAGCCGCTCGTCCCCGTGAGGGGGAAAACGCGACACACAGAAAATGTTTATAGACAGAACAGGGTAAGGGGGTAATGCCCGTAATAAAATTTTATACACCTTAATATTTCGCCGAACGATGAGATGAGGCGTGTGTGAAATTATGTCGCGCGCGTTGCCCAAAGTTTACAACTTTTTACGTGAAACGTCACTTATGTATATGCTTTTTTACCGCGTCTTAATGACATTTGCCTACCCAAGTTGCAAATATTAAGCATAACAAATGTTTTAAAAGCCAAAATATTTAGCCTTATTTTCATTAAGAAAGGTCTTTATTAACAAAAATCAAAAGGAAGTTGAAGTTGCTGCTGTCATATTACTGCTATATCACGGGCAAATTTTTATACTATATAATTATCCTATGTAATACATAAATATATGTACCATATGTTACATATATATATTTTTTATATTTAACCTACACACTCATATCCACGCAATAGGGCAACCCTGTACTTCGGGTGCCATGGACAAACACATAGACAACCACAAATTACACCTTAACTCACGAGAGAAATAAATGTAGGCCATACAAATATTTCTCTCGGCCCAGGAACCGAACTCGCGACGTCTACGTGGCAGAGCAACATTATAACCGTTCGGCCACCATATATAATACAATTTAAATTAGCCGGCACGAAATCTATTATATTCATTATTTATTGGTGAAATTACAGGCACGTGAGACTTGTCAACTTATGTCTCAGGGTGACGGGCGCAATGGCAGTGCTTCTCAGATCTTTGCGATTTAAAGCTCTGAGTGGCACTGCAACTGTTCAGGCGCCCGTGACTTGATATTATAAAATTATAAAAAATAAAAACGTATAATGATTAACTTAAAGGTGATTATACTGATTAAAAAAGCACTACATTTAGAACTTGTATTGTATAAACCTCTACAAGACATGTAATTGAATGAACGAATCAATGAATAATTGAAATGCGCTTCACTGATATTTTACTATTGGGTTTTGGCAAATACAGTTAGTATCCTATATTTAAAAGTGTTTATGTACTTGATGCATAATTTTTGATCATATTTGTGAGTAACATTTAGAAAGAATACATTCTTATGAGAATTTGCATTGCTCTATTTTTAACCCACTTCAAAAAAGGAGGGGGTTCTCAATTCGAGTGTATGTTTTTTTTCTGTATGTATGTTACGCGATAACTCCGGTATTTGTGAAACGATTTTCATGACTCTTTTTTGTTGGAAAGAGGGTACCTCCATGGTGGTTCCATTTAATTTTGAAGAAAACCATCTGCCGCTAACAATCACCACGTTCACGCATGAAGATTCATTTTTATAAAGAGCGCCTAAATTTTATTACAAGGAGGAATTATTTTAATGGTTGATTTTGCTATTCTCCAATTCAAGGCGTCTCTCAATATACTTTGAGTAGTGACAACCGATTTTTATTATCATGGCGAATTAGGGGATGAATCCGGGTTTGCGCACTTTACGGGAACCGATTTCAATAAAATTTAGTAATTATATGTAATTCCACGTACGTTTGAGGTCGATTTTTTCAGTACTCTGTACTGAGATTATTAAAGTTACATTTGTATAAATAGTTTGTTTTTTGTCATGTCTTCATTATCGCTGCTACGAGGATAAAATATCTTTTCATGATATTTATAAGAGGCTAATTAAAATAAAACCCTTATAAAACTAATATTTAAGGCTGCACCGCCTCGTATTGAGTGATTTTTGGGTTTCGTAATATTTATAGCTGACTTTAAGAAAAAAATTCAAGGTCAATATCTTTAGTACAAGAGACATACGTAGGTTAAATGCGTTGTAACCACTTTATATTACTTTAAAATAATTAAAAGGCTTTAACAAACCCTGTTCATAGCCTTTATATAGCTTACTTGATTTATAGTTAATTAACAGTTAAATAAATCTCATAAAGGTTTATTTCATTGAATTGATGATTATTAGAATATTGCGCTTATGGAACCTTATACAAATTTGTCATATGATACCTACAGGGTTATACACATCGTTTAACCTCTATTCAAGAATGAAATTATTAACTTCACGTCTGATAATTTGTTTTTACATGGTATATGGAAAAGAACAATACTTTTAGTTATATAACAACTGTAGCGAATCGCAGCGGTGCTACAAATCTTTTTGTGCTTAATATATTTTATATAGTCTTTTAAGCAGTTTAGTTTTAAGCAGTTTAAATGTACTTGTTTTTGGCGCCTTTTTCTTTGTTATTGTCATTGTTTGTTTGTTTTCTGTATGGTAGTAGCTATATATAGTCTTTTAAATAAATTAAGTACACGTCGGGCAGATGCTTGAAACTTGTGAGGAATATACCATAACTCTTGGATTAGAGTACAACCCAATGAAAAGCGAGATCATGGTGTTCAAGGCGGGTAACGTCAAGTTATATTTTGTTCCTCCTATTTTGTTAAACAGTATTCCGTTGAAGGTCGCAGATAAAATAAAGTATTTTGGACATATTTTGACGAGTGATCTGGATGTTGATAGGGAGCGTCGGGTGTTGACTGTTCGGAGTATAATATAAGCATATTACCCGCAGGTTTGCTCGATGCTCTTACGAAGTTAAAATAACGCTTTTTAAAGCCTACAGCCAGTCCTTTTACTCTAGCAGCATGTGGTGTAGATGTGTGTAACGGGCTTTTAGCACCCTGCGCGCAATATAATAATGCATTTAGAATGCTGATGGGACTTCCACCCTGGTATAGTGCATCGGGTATGTTTGCAGTAGTTCACACGGACAGCTTCCATGCGCAATAAGATTGCCTCGCTGTTGAGTGAGTGAGTTGAATATGATTGTCCTATCCTGAAACATTGGATGAAGCATGTCAAGAGCGGAGCCCATTTTGTTATTTAATTAAGAAAATAATTTTGTGTGTAAGGATTTTCTACTAACCTTGTTCTAAGTTTATCGAGTTTTAAGGTTTTCGAGATTGTTACACATAGGAAATGAAACTATTTTTCCGGATTTAAATCGCGTATATTTGTTTTTTCAAACAAACCGACGTTTCGAAAGAATCGGAGGTAATGTTAAACAGATCTGATTTTAATAAATGCATTGAAATTACGAATAAACGATCAGAATTTAAATTTCAACAATCCCAAAAAACACAGATTGAAAAATTTAA
>NW_020654972.1:1040635-1135363 GCF_003589595.1 Hyposmocoma kahamanoa
TAGTGAAAAAATAGGGTGGTTTGCATCAATATTAGACATAACTGGTTAAAGACTGTACCACCTCAGTCAACCATGACCATAGGACCTGTAAAGGGCCCGAAACATCGGTTTGTTTGAAAAAACAAATATACGCGATTTAAATCTTGTTCTAAGTTCTTTATTAACATAGTATGATATTTTTATGCTCCGAAATAAAGTATTATTATTATTACTTCCTTTGGTCTTGCACACTCCTCAGTAGCACTCGAACCCCATTGATACAGTCCACTGCAACAACTACAATAGCTCAGGTTATATAACCTATTATTATAATCTAGTTAGCTAAGGAAGCACTCTTAGAACCGCAAATCTATTGTCAGCTATTACAGTTCTACCTACAGAAGCCCGGAACACATCACTGTTGCTTTGCGGTAGGAGTAGTAAGGGTTACCGTACCTACTCACGCTATATTCCAGTACTTTTATATTGTTGGTTAAAAGTTTAGCTATTTCATTTGAATCGTTAACTGTACTGAAAAGGTTTAATATCTCGCTGTATTTAATTCCTAAAAGCGCCGAGTAAATTAGTCCCCATGGGCGATCACGACGTGTTGCGCAAACAAGAGAACGAAGACGCCCCCGCGCCGCTGCCTCAGACAGACACGATTCCCAGTGATAATTTATGTAAATGAAATTCACATTACCCCGTTTCCTATTCGAGGCTGTGTACACGCCCTGACATGTTTTCAGAACGTGTTTATTGCTGTGTTTTGTCTTTATTATCCTCCCCGCCACTGCTCCAAGCCTCTCCGCCGCGTCCTCGTATTTCATAATTTTTGCCACTCGCGCCACGAGTTCACGGACATTTTTATCTCACACTAAAAGCTATCCGATTTAAACTCCAGCTCCGTTATTAAAATATGTTTCAATGGGACCTCAAAGTAGCTGTTTGAAACCAGACGAGAGACATATTAAATTCGTACAGAGATTGAAAAACTTAATCAACTCGAGCTATAACATTTGTGCAATTTCGTTTTCATAATCCTTCGGGAAATGCGACTAGACCGCGAACTGCTGTTCTAATCTATTGCTCTCAGCTACGAACCTTATAAAGGTGAATGAGTTTTAAGAGCACGTTTGCTAAAAATACGGTGTCGCAAAAGTTTTCTTTATTAGTTTCCCCCTTTAATCCGACCAGGCGTGTCTCAATGTCTTTATGGCGAATTTTCAATCTGAGTCTGGGCGGAAGCCAATAAGAAATCAACTATTTGTTCCCTGATTCCCGTGCATCGGTTTGAGGGGAGTCGCTTCTTTACGACTTCTTTTACGATTGGAGGTGCATTCGGAATTAGTCCTCGCTTCGGAAAAGCCTTTTCGTGTCTGAGAAGATGAATGGTAAAAGGATTACAATGACTACCTGGCAGAGGCTTTTTATCGGTTCTATAAAACTTTTTAAAGGTTAGGTAAATTGATAGTGTCTATTGAAATCGTAAGAAAAACTTAAAGTTTTATAAAAGCTTATGAGCAACAGAAACAATTGCACAAAATTTGTGACCATTGAATGTTGTTTTCTGTGCAATATTCAAGGAAACAAAGTAGTTGTAAAATCGAGAACTAAAGCGAGACGCCCTCTCGCGTAGGCAGTCACCCGTATAATATTATAGCTCACTTAAATCGCTGAAGTTCGCTGGGAGTGGGTTTTTTATGATCCGCTATTTCCTTCTTTTTCTGTAATTTTCAACGCAATTAGTCCTATAATAAAACAGGCAATAAAGAACTAGCGACTACATAAATATGAATTAATAGCCATTCGAAGTATTAATTTACTGAGAAACGTTGAAGGAAATAAAATCGTTGCTTACGAGTAATATTACATTTAATGAAGAGTAGTTGAATTTTGCTTGTAAAATTTAAGCAGACTTGCGTTTATAATTTGTGAACTCAATTTCAAATGTATGTTTAATATATACACATTCCTTAGATATATTAATTAATGTAATACACTTTCACTGCTACTCTCTACCCACATCGTAATTTTCCCAGTCCTACACTACAATTATGCCTATAGTGTTGGTAACATTTCATTCATGCATCAGACAATTTCTCTAATTGAATACTGGTAAGCAATTTTGCGAAAATGGTACTTAAAGATTTTTTCCTCGTTTTTGATAGTTTGTTCTAAAATTTACTTGTAAAATTTAAACCGGACCTAGGAGAATGACATAAGCTACTTTTTGTCACCAAAATAAATCTTAAATGGGGCGAAACAAGGGATGAAAGCCTGTATGGAGGACCAATAACCTACTATGCTATTAGTATAGTATAGCATAGTAGGCTATTCTCGTAGTTATTAATGACACACGTTACGAAATAAAATTATTTTATTTGCATAGTATAGGTATGGTTAAACAACACTTTGGTAATCAAAGATAAGTGCAACAAATCTTATCTCTCGTCGGCATGCAAAAATTACATTATATTTACATTATAGACCATTGACTTACAAATAAATGGACGACGGGTCTAATACAAAAACCACGAAAAAAATGTCCCAAGTCAACCTATTCGAAATTTAAATTGTTATGTCATCGCAGTATCGCGCTGTCCGTAGAACAAATGAAGACTAAAGCGGAGTGTCGCGCTCTGTATACGATTTTAGCGCCTTACAAGTGCGGACACTTTTTAGCGCGGACCCGACGTCCATATAATTGTAAGTCAATGTTATAGACTTTTATATTCGATTAAACATGGTCTTAAAATTATTTGATGATGTAGAAATAATTTTCCAAAAGCTATTTCTCTAGTTTCTTTAGATATTCGATCCATTGGCAACACTTTCGAATTATTTGATATATTGTTGTTTTAATACCCAAGTTATAACAATGTCTTTGAAATGTGAATTCAAGGTGCGCTTTTACCTTCGAACTCAAAGCTATTAAAATGTAAAATGTAGAGTTAATCAATGAAACAAAAAGACTTAATTAAACATGTAAAATCACAACAATAATTATAATAATCTTTATATCCCTTATAATAAGGGATATAAAGATCAAAATATTAGCTTGCGAATGAAAATAAACTGTTTAGTGTTTTTTATATCAAACATGTCTATGTCTATATCACTGCCTCTGGTCATAATCAAGTCATTGTGTAACTGCATGAGTCTGTTCAAGGAGGCATACTTTCCGAGATTAGTTTGGCTACTAGACGAAAGAAATTTTTATTTTATTAATCTCTATAGATATTTATAAAAATGTAGATAAAATTTAATGTATATATGTAGTGACCGTTCTAATAATTTTAATGTTGATTATACACAGAAAGTAAATATGCCGTTAATATAATACAAACAACAGGTGAAGAGATTTTTAATACGTAGTATGAAGAACACGTGTAGACGTTTACAAAAATTGTATTAAACACAGATAAACCTCGGAAACTCAATCCTAAAATACCGCAGAGAAGCGTGCGGGTTAATAAAGCCGAGTTAATAAACAGTGAAGGGCGAAATTCAGGTGATAAGCCAGCCGCTTTTTGAAAGTGTAGGGCAGGAGTCAGTGATGAAGTCTTCATTTGACTTTAGTCATATTTTGAAGATACTATTTTAGAATATTATAGTTTAGTGTATGTCTGTTATGCATAGAGTTTCGCTGCTTCGTTATACTAAACTGCTGTTCCGTATGAAATTTTATGTAATGTCGGCAAAACTTTACTTTTAATAACCCGCATTCTCTTTTTTACGAAGAAGTTCGCGCAGAGTAGTGGAACGTACAAAGCTTGGCACAGAAACTTTTTAATCTTTGAAGTAAATTATTCTTAACTATAACTTGATAATAAACTTGTACATAGTTTTGACCTAAGGTTGATTCAATTTTCATTTCCAACACTATTTTAATCGACACTAACTTAACGAGGCCCTTCCTAACTTAGCCACATTATCGAGGGCCATGAGTTTTAATTAAGTTTATTTTAACTTAGCCAACTTCTGTACATACGGTAACAGAAAATCAATAATTGGATCGAGTGGGCTCAAATACTGACATGACAAGTTTTACTAACTTAGTTTAACGGGATTATGAAGTTAAGGACTTCATTACAAATTTTCGGATCAAAAGGAAAATAATATCTATAAAAGGATATCTCAGTTGTACACAGGCTGCAACTAAAGAGTTCAACAAAAAAAACCCCCATACAATATAAGCGCGGTCAATCTAATGTTTATATGTCATATTATATTAATCTCAGTACAAAGTACTAAGAAAACTGACCTCGAAAGTGGAATTACATCTATTTTCCAAGTTTTATTGTAATCGGTAGCCGGAAAGCGCGCGAAACCAGATTCATCCCCTATTTTGCCGCCCTTAGAGGTGGAACATTTTCTTCAAAGTTAAATGAGACCACTACTAAGGTGAGTGACCTTAGGAAAGAGAATTCTTTCCAGCAAAAAAGAATCATCAAAATCGGTTCATAAATCCGGAGTTATCGCGTAGCATACATACAAAAAACGTGCAATCGAATTGAGAACCTCCACCTTTTTTCAAAGTCTGTTAAAAATTATAAATTGTAATACGAGACTCTTCAAATGTGGTTTTTGGGATCCTTGGTCGAGGCTAGCACCAACACTTACATTGACCCCAAAGAGAACAGACGTAGATGAGCATGCTGTAAAATTACTTCAACACGAATACAATACCCAGCAGTAGAAGAAACATACATCCTGTATATTTACTTATATGTAGTCAAATTCAATTATTTTCTAATTGGGAACATCGTAATCATCAACGTTAGTTCATATATGTATCATTTATAGGAAATACGTTTCTGAACAGTACAACACAAATACTACAGCGAAAAACTTATTAGAAAGAAAAACAATATTATCATTTGAAATTTAATATTATAAGAACGCATACAATTTACCATGATAGTTGGCAAGATAGTTATACAATAGCTTTACTCATAATATATGTGATAAATAATCACGAAAACCTCGTTGCTTTCTGAACTTAAATTTAAATATTCTTAAAATGTATAGAACATTGATGAGCGTAGTCGAGTTGAAACTACACGTATCTTGATTAACTCTTGCTTTTAGCTAAAGTCAAGTGTATTTTACTTAGAACGTGACTAGATTCTATCGTAAGCTAATTATTAGGTTTCTAGAGTGTATATATTACGAGATTGTGAAAAGATTTCATAGTATAACGTGTAAAAGTCAATTTTTACTGCATAGAGTATTTGAATTTCTGTATTCGTTGGCTGAAAATGCTACGCCGAAAATGGTCTACGTCGTAGAAAGCTACCTTGGCTTGAAGTACGTTTTTTATTTACTATATACCATAATATCTATTCATTTTAATTTTTAAGTACTGACATATAGAAATGTACATCTCAAAATACTTAGATATACTATCAGCAAAATCGACGCGTTACCATCTTAAGGATTCTTTTCGCGTGCTGGCAACGGCGGTCAGTGGCAACCACCAGCAGCTTGCTTGTTGTTGTCAACGGCTAGATCAGATTTTATTAAAAACCAGAAGGAACAAAGCTAGCTACAATCTCCACTTACAAACGAAACTATATTGAGGCTGGGATGACTTCAACTTTGCTATACATACTAACTACATAATTAGATAATCCGGCGCAGAACAAAAAGCAGTACTTTCCATAAAACCCGTATTATTTACAAATGAGTCAAAGTTTTCAACAGTAATTAAAATCCTTTTACGAAATGTTTAAAATATTTAATTTTGACTTTGTCAATGTTATTGTTGGAGACAGAAGCGATAACGGCACGAAACAACACCCCGAGGCGCGTTCCGAATTAATCCAAACCAACGAGTAGGTATTATAGAAAGGTAATGGGGCAAAGTTTTCATGTAAGCCAATTGTATGCCGTTAATCTAATCGGTGCCGTGTACAACGATATTTTGATATCGCGCCCACACCGTTACAATTGCCAAATGAAAAATACGCGGATTTCCTGTTGCCCGTAATCGCCGTGTAATCCATCAAATGAAACGATGGCGCTTTGCCTACGAAACGTCGCACAGCCCTATTACGTATTGTCACGAATTTCATGCGATTGATGTATGAGCTATTGTCGATTGAATCGTCGTCGACCTGATTGATTGCAAAGCTTTCCAGAAAGTAGCTACAGACGTAACAAAATTGTGATGAATTTCTTAAGACTCATTCATAAAATATCAAAGGTTTCCAAGGAACAATGTTTTTGTATTTGGTCTCGTTCCAGAAAACATCATTTCATTACAATATTAGTGACCCAATAAAATCTTCGAATAAGGGTAGGTGTACAAATTATAATATTCATAACAGCAAAACGTTGTTTGGTTAAGTTATCCTTGACCAAAATAATTTAGCGTGATAGGATCTTGGAACGTGCATTGGTTTATTATAACTTTCTTCCTCTGAACTCCAGCTGTGAGGGTCTGCTCTCACCCCCTACTATTGCCCTCAGCCCACCCCTTACCTGACCAATGTAACGGTGCTCATGCGATAAAACAATTACCCCAATGAAGTTAAGTTTGTTATTCGTGTAATCATAATATGAAAAAGCAAAAGTTTTGGAATTTCGAACAGAATAGGTAACAAGCCTAAACATAAAAATCCGTTTATTTTCTGCAGAGAATATTTATACATACCAAGTAATGAAAATATAATTCGATTCACTAAGAAAAATGGTAAATACAGACGTTCAATGATAATTTCATATCTACAAAAGGATAATAATAATTAGTCCAGAGCATTAAACAGATGTTGAAAAAGTCTCTGCTCTATTTGTAAAAGTAGACTAAACGATAAAAAGTAGACTAAATGGACTTAAACAATAAAGAAACAGTAAAATTAAAAACAATAGCCTATTATCAGATGTAGTGGGCGCGTTGTCGTGTCGCCGCTAAACAGATCGCGTGCGCATTGATCTTGATACAGCTCGGCCCACTAATTATACTTTTACTTATTACCCCAGAAGCACGTACAACTTCTTCTATAATTACCCATTCTAATCTGCATATTCTTCTCAACTTGGACTGCAGTTTTAATTAAGTGAGTCATATTCACCGCCTCACTACTACTTTAAAATAGTTCAGTGAGAAACCTTTCTTGAATTGAATAGAACATTGCCTTTAAATTAATCCAGCTTTAACAAAAGGATTCAAATGAGAAGTATTATAACTGTGTATATAAAGCTATTCATGTCCATTACATACGCGCACTATAGATTTTTTTAAACTATGGGTAAAATGTTACCCTGTTGTACACCCAACAAATTCACAAAGTTGTGAACTACACAGGAGATTGAATAATGAAAAATGCAGGCACCACTGAATATACGATTCTGACAAGAGTCGCTGTGAAAGATGACGCGACAACCACGCCGCACCGCTGAAATATGTATTTCATAGTGTCGAACCCCTCAGCCGGTGAAAATATTCACGCCGACTGCCACATATATAGGACGCCGCCACGTAGCATTCCTTTATATTTGGGTGAACGTACTTACGGACAACCTAACTTTCTTTTTGAGATTTTACTGGAATTCGCTTTTAAATTATTTGTAATATAATTGGCGACTGTGAAATGTAAAACATTTTCAAAACCAGCATTATGGCAGGTATTTCAGGAAAGGTATTCCAAGAAAATTTATAGTCAGGCATTTCAATAACGTGAGGAGGGCATTGCACGATTCCCTTGGAATATTCGACTCCGAGCGATCACTTGAGCATTAACATTTATTGGGTCTAAATGTAATGGAAGCTTGCATACTAGACAGTATTCATATGAAAATTACAAGGCTTTTATGGCCATGATCTTGTCTGGCTCAATAAAATAGCCAGAAATGTGTTTTAAGTTTATAAAATACTGAATATTAACATATTCATATTCAGTAGTACAAGGTCTTCTCTAACGGTAAATATTATGGGTACATTATATTTATATGGGTACATAATATTTACCGTTAGAGAAGACTTTGTACTATTCTTTTTAAATATTGCTTATATCAAATCAAAAATATATTTATTTCATAGGCAAATAAATTACTCTTAAAATAGCTCAAATTTTTCAATTTCTAAGATTGTATGAAGTTTAAGGCATTTGCTTTTAAAAAGCCTTTCGTATGAAATACTGTACTTCAAATTAGCAATAGAGCTCCTTGTGAAAGAGCGAGAAAAAGAGCGACAGAGAGTTCAGGGAAGTACTGTCACCTCACCTATTTCTGCCGCCATGCAGTAATATGATCATTACTGCGTTCCGGTTTTGAAGGGTAAGATTGCTAATGAAATTAGCATGATCACATAGGACTTGTCAGTTTATGTCTCAGGAGACGGGCGCAGTGGCAGTGCCCTCAGATCTTTGTGATTTAAAGTTCTGAGTGGCACTGTAATTGTTATGGACAGGCGTGTCACTTACCACCAGGCGCACGACTAGGTCGTCCCATCACTTGGTATCATAAAAAAATTCTAGATTCAAATTAGGTTTAACATCTAAATAGTTATTTTCATAGATTTATCGCAATAGGCAGTACGGCAAAAAAAGTCGTTTTTTTAGCCGTACTTTTGGTTTTCCAAAAAACAAAGATCTGCAGCTTGTTGCACACACAGATAAATTCTTAAGGTCCGCTGGTTCGTTTCGTAACTCAGTTGGCAGAGCGTCAGCCACGGTGTGGCGAGGTCGCTGGTTCAAATCTAACAGGATCGAAGGAATTTTTCTTAATACTCGATCTGTGTATTAATAACAAACTAAAAAATTATAACAAACTAGTGAAATAATTTCAAAATTTTCAATAAACTTAATATAAGTTAGTTGTAACATCCACTGTTTTCTTTTTATGTTATATTATTCCAAAAAAGAAACATCAGATGTATGGCATTGTGAAACTCCAAATTCCTACTTTGGAAGTCCCACGTGATTCGATTCCAAGTTTAGTTAATGTCGCGGACTCAAATAAAACTAGCCACATAAACTGAACATGACTAACAGCATATGCAAAGTCGATACAACGTTGCAGTCCCAAAGGCGTCTGCCTGTAATGCTGATTCCTAAACCTCGCACCTGCCCGATTCCCCAACGTCTGCATTCTCTATTCTAACTTCATTTGCGGCACAACATTGTCCACTCACACTTTGTTGTTGTTTACGATTCAAAAACCATTTGAGACTTCATGACTCAGACAAAATTTAAGGAGAAAATAGGAGATTGAATCCGAATGAAAATTTAAACATTATAAATTGTCAATTCCTTTTCACATTGCATTGCAATTTAAAGTAAGTTCAAGAACTTACTACTTATGACGGTGCTTGAAATTCAATATACATGGAGCTTCACTTATTTCCGCTAAAGTGTCATCCCTTATCTCTTTCCAATAGCCGTATGCATAATGCATATTCAAAAGAGGTACTGATAATGTAGTGCTCAAGTACACGCGATGACATGTAAAGTGAAATTCAAGAACACAACGTTTCCCCTGCGGAGTTCTCCGCATCAAAACTAGCATAGAAAATAAGGCATTTGTCTACTGGAGTAAAAATATGTTTTTAAAAATAAAACTGATCTCATAGTCAAGATATTTCCTTTCAAAAATTCATGCTTGGTCGCGCATTTTCAAAAATAAGTACCGTTTTAATTCAAATACCATCCCCTTTCGATGTCTGCGTCTAAGCCTGCCTAGAGAGAAGACAGTAGACAGTGATGCCCGGCTTTGTGAAAAATGTATTAAAAACGTAGGTAGACAAGTTGACAATGACATGGAAGAGAAGTTTGAAAAGCCTTCCGCGTGAAGATGTGGGGTGCTTTCTGAAAACGTTTACACTCGGTTAAATTTTAGTGGTGCGTCGAAAATACTGAAATGTAAACATGACTGAAAAACAGCTGAAAAGTCAAAACTCTGGTTTGTATACTTTCTATAGAAAGTAATTGAAATGGTTCGTGGTTACGAAACAAGTGTTTGAATTATCAAAAATTTGTCAAAAAACTTTACAGAAATCAGCAATCACGTTTTACTAACAATTTATAGCCTAGCGTACAATTGTCGGATGTCGTAAAAGTAAACATCGGGTTCAGTGCGTGACTCGATCCCGCATTCCACGTCCCGCGCCCCTGTTCTCCCGCACTTCACCGACGCACGCGACCCAAACGTGTCCTGTTCTAAAATATTAACAATAAATAAAGAAAGAAGACATGAATTAGAAAATACAGCCTATTTACTGCGTCAACGAGAGGGTCAACTTGCGACAATCTTAAAACAATTCCTTCAGGGCATTTGCAGTATCCCGTTCATCAATCATTCATCGTTATTTTATACGCTTCCCGAAGTTTCCTTTGTATATAGTCTGTTTTTTTGTTGGATATCTTGGAGCCATGCTCTATTTTAAAGAACACGCGGATACATAAACTAATAATTGGAATGTCTGTAATAGTCGGTGTTATTATTTTCTTCAACTTAAGTTTATCTTCAAACTTGCAATAGCAATTCGACATATTCGAAACATTCTAATCTTTTCGGGTCCCGATGTCATCTGCTTGTTCCTTCAGTGCCCTTTGATGTAGTCACAAAAACTTGACTCGAATGACTCAAACGTATCTTCGCGTATGCGACCTTCATGATCCTTTGATGTCACTCGTGTTTAGAAAAATATTTACTCTAATGGAACACGTCTTTCATATTATACAGGTTTATTCCCAGAATTTTTTGTGCGATCTTAAATGGATATGTTTATTAAAGAAATTTTCGTGACAGCAAAATTTAGTTATCATTCAAAAGTATGATTCAGTAAACATACATGTTTACTGAATCATACTTTTGAAGCAGAAATACATTTCTGCTCAGTAACATAATAGGTAATATACATATAACATAGGTTATATTTTGTTTTTAAAAACAATGTGTTTATACAATATATTTATTACAAATAAAGTACTTTTTTTTTTCATGATTATTATGCTAATTTTTATGTTTTTCATTGCAGATCATGTCCGGGAATTCTCTTGTGGCACTCTCTACTACAGAACTTTCTTCGTGGACTCCAAGAGAGACGCACTCTATGTCGGAGCCATGTAAGTACTTTACTTATTTCAATTGCTGTTTTAAGGAAAAGAGACAAGAAAAATTATGTTAATAGTGTTAATATAATTATTTTTATAGTAACTTCTTTATTCAGTAATCCAATTTTCAACAGCGTTGCTTTTGTTCAGAAAATGCAAATATTTATGAGTCAATCACGAGACGACACACGAATTACTTTATATGTCATGTACATGTACTTATTGACTTTACTTGTCACTCACTCAATAATAACAATAATAATGTAATTATCCGTCTTGATAAATTTGATATGAGGTTTACTTACACTTGACTTTTTTTAAATTCCAATGGTATATAGTTACGGGTAATAACTGTGATAATGATAATAGCTGCCATAACAATACATATTTACCACGGGGTGGTTCTAAGAAAAGTTGATTACGAGTACGTGACAGGCGACACCACACTCGCAATATCAATAAAAAGCTCATTTTGCATTGTAAAGCGATCACCATATAACCTTATTGGAATTTCGATACAATGTAACTTTCCTTTACGAACAGTCCACGATAGTTTATATAAGACATGTATATCTCCTTTGACGACCTCCGGGGTTTAGTGGTTTGCATACCGGTTTTCATGGTGTCGTCATCAGTCAGTCAATGCAAAAAACTAACTTTTCTATATTGTCTCGGGTCGTTGTTCCGATTTCCATAACACAAGTGCTTTAGTTATTTACTTTGTGATCAGAGCAATGTATGTGATGTTGGCTTATATTTATTTATTTATATCTCCTTATGTAGCTTCCACCTTTGTCGGTCTGCTGCATCCTGCCAGTCTTTAGGGTAGATATTAAGATTTTCTCGACGTCAACAGACTCCAGGCTTTCCATAGTGTGACGATCCTGGTCCGTTTTTCTATGCATCCTTGTGACTGGCCCTAATCCATTTTAGTTCGGCAGAAGTTTTTAACATAAACAGTAATTTAAATTTTAGTGTGCTGTTGGATACGGGTCTCCGCCAAAATAATTTAACTTTTGTGAAATATATGCTTTTTTGTTCACAGGGACCGATTATATCGACTGAACATGAATAATATTAGCGCATCACATTGCGACGTAAGTTATTTAAATATTTTTTTTTTCTCTATTGTATTTTGTTTCAACCTCATAATATTACTACTACAGTAAGTAACAAAACAAACGCTGCAATGCAATAAAATTTGATACGACTCTTTTATTTTTTTTTTAAAGATATGAAAACCAACTTTATCTGACAAAATATCTCATTAAAGGCAAAATCCGAGGATGTAATAAAAATTATGTCTTCCACAAGGACGTGAAATTTTAAGCTGGCATGTACTTTAATAAAACGTAAAATTGTTTTGTTCCCAGAGAGATGCCATAAATTTGGAGCCCAGCAACGTCGCGCAATGCGTGTCCAAAGGAAAATCGGAGGTAATTTTAAGCTACTGAATAAACACTGTTTCATTTTAAAACATTTTAATCAAACTTTCTTTATTACTTGGAAAATTACTCACACAACTAGCACTATTTCCGTCAAGGGTTAATCCCATTTTTAACAGTGAGCGGCGGGAGGCGAGCATATTTCATAGCGGGGAGCTTAGAGCCACGCTCTGCTCTGCTATATTAAGGCCGTTAATTTTGATTTACAATCGCAGCGTAAAAGCAATATTTGTTTTATTTCTCGGCGGTTACATTACACCCTGTCTCGAGATCGGCAAACGACGATTATTGCGAGTAGCTTTGCTTCGATCGACTAATTCGATAATGCCCACTGTGCGAGCGATTCGCACGCTTGAGTGCTTTCCTCTATTTTCGTTCGCTAACACTTTTGTCATCGATTTTTCGTGAGTTTCGCC
Organism: Hyposmocoma kahamanoa; assembly: GCF_003589595.1. Taxonomy (NCBI): domain Eukaryota; kingdom Metazoa; phylum Arthropoda; class Insecta; order Lepidoptera; family Cosmopterigidae; genus Hyposmocoma; species Hyposmocoma kahamanoa. The sequence continues at coordinate 1,053,536 of NW_020654972.1, forward strand.
TTTGTTTAGCTCATCTCATGACTTATGCGTTTTCGCGGCTATCAAAGTTAAGTAGAATACACGCCGCAATATATCTCTTTGTTGACTCCCTGTGGGTTGGAGATCTAATAAGAAAGTCATAAAGAGCACAACCAGAAATGGAACGTCTCATGTCAAATGTACATAAAGTCACAAAGTAAGCAGTAAAAACCTGTATGCGCATCTAGAAAATACACACACAAAAGGTAAAAACTTGTGCAAGCAAATTCATAAGTTTACTCCAAAACACTGAATATTGTGGTAGCACATAACCCACAAAATAAAAGGTCAAACTTCTGCAATAGCGACGAAAGAAAAGCTATAGACCACATGCTACCCACTCCAACTCTTCCAATAGAGAAAAAAGTAAATTTGTTTTATTAGTATCAAAGAGGGCCATAAAAAAGAAATATCCCCGAGTCTATCACCTCGATCGTGGAAAGAACGGCCACTCGTGAAGGCTATAATCAAAGTTTCTCGCTGTCGGCGAGTTTTCCTTTCTCTAAACACGATGTCGTAACACGAAAAAGGCTGGAAAAATGCCGTCGGCGAAATTCCGTGAGGCACCGCCGCCGCCGGTCCGCCGACACTCGTTGTTTTAAGTTTTCTGCTCGTCGTGACGCTATTAGGGAAAATTCACTAGCAAGCTAAATCAGATGACTTGAGACTTAAGATTTATGCATAAATTATGCATAGGCGACAATCTCGAACCCTACCTACATGCTTGTAATAACAAAAGTTGCCCCATTGTTCTTTTACACTCCATAACCAGTGTTCCAAGACATTATTAACGTTAAACCTAACAAATCTTTTCTTTGTTAGCGCAGTATCGTCTTTTTCTCTCAAGAGTGTAACTTGAAATTCTAATTATATCTTTCTGTATTAATTTATTACTAGAACGTACTCCGGAAGAGAAATAAAAGCGCAATAAAAATCTACATTGGCATTGCAAATCGATGCCCTTAAAATTCCAATAAAAGCCATTATACTCGTAGAAAAATAAGCGCATTTCTTGAAAAAAAACCTTTTCGTGAGAAAGTCGAGAAAAGCTGGCCGTAAATCTACTTACGTACAAAGTGGCGAATAATTAACGAAATGGACCAATCGAAGGCATTAGTTCGCATTGGAGTTATGGCGCGCTTCGGACTAAGTGCCGTTAAAAGAAACTTAGACGTGCGCCTGATTGTTCTCCTGCTTAATTCCGAATGTTTCTGAGCGCACAACAGTTCGTGTTCACAGTTTGCTGTTCACGTCAGTATACGTACGACTACGTTCCGAGTATATTAATCCGATAATTACTTTAGAACAATCTCGAGGAAACTTCCTCCGGTACTGAAGAAGGCGCAAACTTTTTATGAGCCAACAGTGCACTTTGTTTAATTGTTTATTTCACCTTCGTCATCTTCTGATTACTTCACCTGAAACCATTTCAATTTCAGTACACTTTTCATACTTTCGGAATGCAATGAGAGGTTTCAAGTATTTCTATATTATTTAAACTCGTATTAATCAATTCTTCTCATGTTCAAAATCGACATTTAGAGGTTACTCAAATCAACTGTCTTTATTAATAATTATCTGTTAAGACCAAAAATTACTCATTAAGATAACTCTCTATTTTGATAACTCAAAATTTCCTAAACGTCACTCAGCACGTAACCAATAGTTATTGAGTCCGAATAACTCCAAGACCCCGGGGTCGTGGTTGCAGATATCGATACCGTCTAAAATATCAATGATTATAGCCCATTAATACAAGAGACGTGGAAATACTTCTTGTTGTATTAAGCTGTTTGTTAACACGGGTCATTATGTCATCTACAGCAAACATCGAGTATATAACCAGATAGAGACGAAATGTCATTTAATTTCTTTGAAAACTATTCTGCCAAATCATTACGGTGACAACTGCTCGCAAAAGAAACAATTGACGGGTGTCGTCAATTGTTTCACTTGAAATCGACCAGTTTAACTTCAGCTTTGCTATGATGGCCGAAAATTGCAAAATTACATTTTCCATATTTAATTACCGATGGAATATGATTTCGTTTGTTTTGTAATAAGATGTTTTGCTGTTTTTCCCCACCACCAAACAGACCCCATTGTTATATATTATCTTTATTACAATAAATACAGAATATTTTTGGAATATACGGAGACGTACACACAGGTCAGTTGTTGGCGCTGTACTATTTCAGTTTTCTAATTTGTGATTTCAGCGCAAACGAAAGTTGATATTTAAAAGTGATATAAGATCCATTTACCTGATGAGTTGCCAGGGATAGATGACCCTTATTTCATTTCTATTTCTGGTTATACTCGATGACAGCAAATAATCTCATAAGGCAAAAATCAATCTTATTATTTTTTTGTGAAATTACTCCACTGGTTTGTTACAATATGTTCGAAGGATAATGGTATTAATAATTATTAATACCATTATCCTTCGAACATATTGTAATTTCACAAAAAAATATTGAAAGAATATATTACTACTATACTATTTCTATAGATTTCATACAGATGGCGCTACGGCAAACAAGTCGTTAAAAACCAAAAACAAAGTTCATCAACAAGCACGTAGATAAATTCATAAAGTGTGGTGGTTCGTTCCGTAGTCCAGTTGGGAGAGTGTCTGGCACGGTATGCTTGAAAGCATTTGTTCGAATCAAGCCAGATTGTAGGAATTTTTCTTAATGTTCGATCTTTGTATTAATAATTATAGCATAAAATTATTAGAAAAATGTTCTTAAAATAAAACTATGAATTAATACGAAAATATGAAATATTTATGTAACATCTACTTTTAAGGGCGCGTTCTTATTATGTCGGGGCTTGTATATTTAAATGAAGTTGTTCACATATAGTACAACACGATTAACTGTCGTTCACAACTTTTTTGACGTCACGACGACAGGCTGTCGAGACAACAGGAAGAGCTAGAACGACACAATCGTCTGACGATATATAAAACGTCACGACAAAAATGTGACGACAGATAATCGTAGTTTCAAACGATTTTGTCGTGCAAACGACAAAGCGGCTTCCGTGAACCGATAAATTTCCTTCACAATCTAGTGAAAACAGCAGTCGTTCAAGCATAAAATAAACGTCCACGACATGGTTGCGACAGATAGTCGTGATATGGGAACAGGCTAGTCGCGACCGTAAATAAACCGTTACGACATAATGGGAACGCAACCTAAGGTACAACTTGCAAGTTCACATTTTTTTAAAGTAAATTGGAAAAATGTGTTCATTCAAAAACTATATTAATTACTATCCCCAACTATATGTCAATCCGAAACGTAGGCTTCATCAGGAAGACAAATATAAATCAGCAACTTAACAAGGTTTGCATTAAGAAGTCTCAAAGGTCTTTATTGAATCAGTCCGAAGCATAATTTAGGAATAACTGACCAAGTTTACGTTAACTTCGGCAACCAATAATGTAAGGAAGTCGGTCCCTGTTGATTTCCAATATTGAAGTTGGACTTTAAACACTATTTACTTTTGATGTGCGGACTTCTCGAACGAGCTCATTTACGTATCATAAACAGCTAAGTTACATGGTATGTACGTATTTTTGCACTACACTCGCAAATTATGTGCGTAAAAAATATTTTTATAATAGAATATTTCATGAAATTCAGTTCGGCAGAATATTATCATATTCATTTTAGTGTTCTAGACACTGATACATGATAACATCACTAGGATTACCCCTATATCAAGTTCAGTTCCTACTAGGACTTTTATGCCGGGAATAAAATTTTACTTAATATAAAATTAAACTTTTTTAGAATTTTCGAGACAATATCGAGACTTTTAAAATTTAAGTAATTTAATTTAAAAGTATTAAAAATCTACTAAACCATCACTTTCTTCTTATCCTAGCTACATGGACGTGGCAACACAGTAGAGTGCAGCTTAGTATAATTTGTGGAGATAGAAGAACGATATTAAAAAAATAAGGTACTCTATCTGAAACTGTACTAAACGCGCTTTATTTTTTAATACCACTTTTAAAAAAAAATTAAAAATAATTTTTCATTTTATAACTTGTGTTAATAAAGAACTTAATTAAAATATCATGTTTTGACTATCTAAATGCCTAGTCTATAAGAATGCTAACCTACTTTTAAAACAGTCTCGAAAATTTCGTTTTTTCCGGGATTTTCGAGACCGCACCGAGTCTCAATATTTTTTTCACGGGACGCGGAAATGCAGCGAGACTGAATACCCTAGTTCCTACCTATGAACAGTATGCCTGAGCTTTCGTAGTATTAAAGGAAAATCATTAATTTATCACCGCGTAAAAGTGAATTATAACGTAATTTTGCAATTGATATTGATAAATTACATAATAATATTTTTTTATAATATAGTAGTAATAGCCGCGGTAGCGTAATAGTTTGCCCTACCGCCTTTCAATCAGAGAACCGTGGGTTCGAATCTGGCCTTGCACCTTTGTATTTTTTGGAATTTATGTTCTCAATTTAATTCGAATCAGTTCGTCGAGGTAAGTATTGCCACCTTACCTATTTCTGCCGCCAAGCAGTAATGTCAGCATTACTGCATTCCAGTTTCGAAGGATAAGGGTGCTGGTGAGAGTACAGGCACATGGGACTTGTCAACTTATGTCTCGAAGTGACGGGCGCAGTGACGGTGCCCCTCATATCTTTGCGATGGAAGCTCTGAGTGGCACTGCAACTGTTATAGACAGGCGTGTAACTTAACTCCAAGCTTACGACTTGGTCGTCACTAGATATTATAGAAAAAAACCTATTTATGAAGAAACCTGCACATATAAGCAAATCAATTTAGTGATGTAAATAAACTTCTTAATCGGCCCTGGGCCCGCCCAGACAGACTGGGACAGCCCAAACCTCTCATTATGAGAAGAAGCCTGTGTCCAGCACCTGGGACCTATTATTGTCACATTACCTTACACTAACGACCTATTTGTTGTTTGTATTTATTGTTACATTACAATTCTTATGTGACAATGAGCACAAAGCAAAGATATTTCTCAACAAACGTAAATTCCGGAACTGTATCTCAATTTTAATTCCCCATTCCGTCTGGTCCAAACAGTGGTGAGCCAAGCTCTTGCCGTGACATGAGCAAAATTAGTTTCAATCTCCCGTCCAACCACAGTTACCACATCACAGTCGCCAGCTTCACTAAACTTTATGCGATTCAATATAACAATTGAACTGGAATATAGTTTTAAAGAGGGCTGTATATTCGACTTACCCTCGAATGAAAAGTTATAAACCTTTTTGACCTGCTTCTATCCCGTTTGATTTATTATTTAGATAGATAGATAGATAGATAGATAACACGTTTATTCAGCACAAATACAAACAGAAACAAAACATTTACAATCACTTCACAGAGTATAACATAAAAGCACATAGAACATTCATTATTAATTTTATTCATTATTTATTTCTGTTATTACATTAATTTCCTGACTGTATTTGTTTGTGTTTTGTATGATATTGGAAGCCAAGTAATGACATTTTTATCTTATTATTTTTCAATGATTTCATAACCACCTTTCGAAAGACAATGGAACATTTAAACGCAAACTGCAGCGTTATTTAGGTTTAATTTATTTCTGTTTACAACTGAATAATAGTATTGCAAAGAAAATAATTCCTTGTTTGATTACAATATTCGTATATAGGTTTAGTATTCAACCTACGATATGAAAGTGGCATACAAATGTTGAGTTATTCACTTCTGATCCCTTAAAACCGATCCTCTGGTGGATTCGTTTTATTTTATATTATTTTCTATTCCAATCGGATCCCCCACGCAGATGATCAATAATAAATATTATTAATATTTTGTTCCCGCTGATTCGCTGGTACTTACAGGTTTATCCTTAGTAGGTACAGGTACTGTGGTACAGTCGACAAGAAAATGTAATTATAGACCATGAAGAAGAAAAAAATTATTACATGTGGTAATTATAACATTTGTTTGTAAAATACTAACAACCTCCTTTATTTGTTCCATGACTTTTAATCATTCATCGGATTTTACTTTCGTACAAAATAATTTTTAAATAAATCGCGCTAAACGGTAATGAGTCTGTGCGGCAACAAAAGAAAGCACTGGCGTAAATACCAGTCCGATGCAAAATTGAGGAGCGGCGGTGGGAGTCGACGGGAAAGCGTTTGAACTTACTACCTTAACGACCAAGTGTCAGATAGTACAGTAAAAACTTAAATTTTTATTTTTGGTACAAGAACTTTGTCATTTATAATGTTAGTGATATATAACACTGTATATATACATAGTTACCAGAATATTCACGTCAAAAAGCACACGAAATCTAAGTGAAAAAAAAGCGTTAATTGACTGAAATGAACTGGCACCATTCAATGAACGGGCTTATCCACTAAAGCGAGCAATGCATATTTCTGTCGTTCAGAATATTAATGTCCTCTTTCATAATTTATGTCGGACACAAATTTGCATAATCACGGCCTGTGAACGAATGAACACACACGCGTACTTTCGAATAACTATTATTCCAATGAATTTTGCCCGAGGACGCGAATATGCACAATGCAGAGTATTTTAATTTTCGCTTCAACGAATATTTGCTCGGATGCATTAAATCTGGCTTTATTTTATTGAACAACAAGGCCTTCAAAGCGTCAATCACTACATCAGTATGTGTTATCGGCTATTGAAACACCAAGAACCAAAACTATACCAAAAGTTGCCATAATATTATATATGGTGACTATTTTGTTAAATGCGGACAATAATTCATTCATTTCATTCCCTTATTGGTATACAGGAATTAAATTATTCCACTTGTCTCTTATAATTGTAGCCTTCGATCAGGCTGGATTCAAACCAGCTACTTCAGTATACCGCACCTGACGCTCTTCCAATCAAGCTACGGAACGAACGAGCAAAACTTCGAATTTTTCTATGTGCTTGTTGCAGATCTTTGTTTATTTACCGTAGTGTCATTTGTGAGAAATCTACGAAAGAAGATACTTATATCAAGTCCATTTTTTTTAAATGTTTGGCTGTTCCTATAAAACCACAAAGGAAATAAAATACTCTAAAGTACAGCGATAGTAGCAAAGTGGATAAGATTTACTTTACTCGTTTTGTCTTTAATTTCTAATTCCCGTTGGTACATTTGTGAATGTTAAGTAGCCATACCTCTTGCTAACGGTGAACGAAAACATCTTGACGAAACCTGCATGCACATCGATGAAAGTTCACAACTGCAGAAAAACGTGTGAAGTCCCCGAGCCGCATTATGCTAGCGTGGTGGACTACGGTCTCAACCATCTCCTTAGAGGTGATCCGTGCCCAGCAGTGAGATGTATAATAGGTTGACAATGACAACGAAAATAAAGCTTTAGCAAAATAAGAGGCGCGCGTGCAATAAAAAAAAATCAATCTGCCGAAAAACAAACGAGAGATAAAACTCACAGTAAAATAAAGTCAGTATTGTAATATCAATGCAAATTCAATTAATTTTAATTAAGAATCTAGGCCACATTAATTCTCACGTGTTAGAGTGGTTACACCCGGCGATTTTCAGCAGCGATGCAAACGCGCGTTCGTGAAACGAATAAATGCATCGATGCAAACGCGTGACTGCATCGATACAAACATCGATATAAATCTCAAGTGTAGCCACGCAATCGCGAGTTTGCATCGTTGCTTAAAGTCGCGCGTGTGTGTAAAGGTAGACGATTAACGACTACATTGCTACTGCATCGAGTTTGCATCGCTGCTAAAAGTTTGCCATATGTAACAGCTCTTAACTCATTGTTCTATTTTTTGCAGCACTTCGATTGCCGAAACCACATCCGCGTGATTCAGCCTATGGGTGATGGCAACCGGCTATACGTCTGTGGCACCAATGCGCATAGCCCTAAGGACTGGGTCCTCTACGTAAGTATTGCAGTCTTCTTTTTAACAATTCGGTGGCTTAGATCGATCTCTGGACACTATTCATTCATACTCTTTATCTTCTAAAAATGAATGTATCCTGAATCTATGTACTATTGGAAGTACGACATAAAAAAAAGAACTTGATATACCTTTGGGCAAATAGACATATAAATCTAAATAAACAAAGTAAATGTCCACAACCCCATGAGTCTGCACAATTTTGAACAGGCATTTCGAAATCACTCGTGGCTTGTCGATCTGTCAGGGCAGGTAGAACTGAATAACAATCATTATATCTTACCGTAGAACTAAATTATCAGCTACTTTCGATTACTTTATAACTATCAAATGCTATATATACTGTTTTTATGTCACTGTACAGTGATATAAATGTAAATTCTGTTATGTTTCTAAATAAATAATTGTAACAATTTTTATTAAGAAAAGCCCTCCTTAAAAGTTTGCTATTTGATTTTATTCCAATAATTACATCTATGTACCAAGTTGTATTGCTATCGGTTAAGGGCACGTCCCCAACGATTTATTTGTCGTTGGACGACTGTCGCGTCTAGCCTGGTCCCATATCACGACTATCTGTCGTGACTGTGTCTTGGACGTTTATTTTATCGTTGAACGACGTCGTGTCTAGATTCCCACTAGATCGTGATGACAACTTATCGGTTCACGGTAGCCGCCTTGTCGTTGGCACGACAGAATCGTTTGAAGCTGCGATTATCTGTCGTCACATTTTTATCGTGACGTTTTATTTATCGTCAGACGACTGTCGTTGCTCTTCCCATTCTCACGACATTCTTTCATCGTAACGTTAAAAATGTCCTGAACAACAGTCAATTGTGTTGTTCTACGTGTGAACAACTTCATTTAAATATACAAGGCACTTTAAACTGTACGCCTATATGTCGTCACGACATAATGAGAACGCGCCTCAACAGAAAGTGCGTGAAATTCAATAAACCGGATTCATCCTCTAATTTGCCACTTTCAAATTTATACCTTTCCTGCAAAAAAATCAGTTCACATATGTCGGAACTATCGCGTAACATGCGCACAAAAAAATATTGTTAAAATAAATAAATAAATAAACGGCATCTATCACTAGCAGTGAGCTAGGTTATTGTTTTTGACTTACAAAAACGGAAAAGCCCGCGGTCTTGACAGCTTAAAAGCCCCATTTTAAATCGTTAAACGTATACTGTTTCTAGATTAGGATTAAGATGCCAGTAGCTAGTTCTTTTTTTATCCCCACACTCACGTCAATTATGGATACCATATCAAATATATGCATTGTACACATGAATACTATGATGACATCCTCTTATGGTGTTACTTCCACTGGCTCACTACTCTCACTTCGCAAATAAGGTATAATCCAAGATAAAAAAATTATGAAAAACCAACGCCGTAGAACAGGATTTCGTGGTAATTTTCGTTATTCTGCACGAAATGTACTGAACAATATACCCCCTTTGATTTGAAACTGCGCGACACGATTGGTACATTGAAACGTAAATTTAAAATATTTTGATTAAATATAGGCAGAGACACACATCTGCCGTCTGCTAACGCGGCTAAGTGACAAAATAATTTTATGAGATATCTATATATATAAAACCATAACCCAGTTTTAGAATATTGAAATTGTTATGTAAGTTCCGATAAGTCGAACACGGTAACTAATTTTAACTGTGGTTCTTCTTCTTCTTCTTCTTCTCGTTGGTTCTGACTGAAAACCAGCGCCTTAGGAAACTTTGGCATATGCTGAGTCAGCGCCGTTTCACTGCTATGACAATCATGTTTTGTTGTTTCTTTTATGCTTAATCTGTATTTGTGCTATATCAGTGAATAAAGTGTTTATCTATCTGTCTGTGTAAAAGAGATTTTGTGCTCTATTTTTTGCTATTTGTCACTTAGCCGTTTTAGTTAGTGTACGGCAGACATGTAACAAATAATAACCAATGCAGTAAACACCCCTTTATACGAACTAAAAACTTAAGTAGTGCAATTATATACATGCTAACATTAAATATGCACATAACAGATAATAAATAGTTAATGTGTGTATTAAAATTATATTTTTAATTTTACTTATATATTAGATCATAATTTTATCATTTATTGTACAGTATTTTATTGTTATGTACTGAAAATTTTATTTTATATTTGAGTTGGGTACCTTATTTAAGTCATGTTTCGATGTTGATTGACGGAGACACCAGCGTCAGTTGTTTTACATGTACAACTCAAAAAAAGCTTGATGGAAACAATTTTAGGTCTCAAAGTGTAGTTATTAAAATTTAAGTTATACTTCTTAAATAATGTCAGTACAGAGTACTAAAAACCGACTTCAAAAGTCATACATCCCCAGTTTGTCACACTTAGAGGTGGAATATTTTTTTCAAATTTAAATGAAACCAGTACTGAGGTACCATCTTTCCAACAAAAAAGAATCATCAAAACCGGTTCTAAAATTATTATTATAGAATTATCGTGTAACATACATACAAAAACATACAGTCGAATTTAGAACCTCCACCTTTTTTAAAGGCGGTTAAAAAATAATGAGACCAAAAATATTTTCTTTCATTCTCTCTTTCAACATTGTTTATTTTACGTGCTAAAAGTACGTTCAGTACAATAAATATCTTGGCGCTCCCGAGCCCATTATCTAAAGACCCACTTGAACTGATTCGACACGTTCCCTGGACGCGCGCCAGGACGCAACAGATCCCCACAGGTTACTTGTTTCTTGCAAATAAACTTTAGAACACGAATATGAGCTGTGGTGTATGTTATGGAAGGATGCTTTCCACTGACTTGGCAAAATAATAAAATATTATTAATTGTCAGAATTTCAATGAAGTCGAGAAAATATATTGGAATAAATTTGTAGAAAATAAGTATTCAATACCATTTAATTCATATCAAATTCCTTTACATCTTCTTTGTATGAAACTTCTACTTCATTTTTTGTGCACCTTGCTCTAGCTGCCATCAGACGCGAGCAAGATTCATCCGCAGTACATAATGCAGGAGCTTCCACGGCGACAAATTTCACGGGTACTGACTCTAAATGACGCTGTAAGAAGCGCGCAGATTTTCCTTCGCGTCACACCAGAAATTTCTAACTGAACGACTCCGCCAAAGCCCCTTTCCCAGTGAACATTATACGAGCTAGCGTAAATCATGCGGAGGTACGCGAACTTTTAAAATTTCCGATTTCGTTATACATTTAGGTCTAAACAGATATATCATCGCGTCCTGCCCATTCGCGGACATGACCGGCCGTTCGGACCCCTCGATAAGCAAAGTTATTTTCATAAAATTATTTTTTAAAGGCGTAAAGCGAGTTTTCTACAATAGGTATCGAAAGCAGACCGCAATAAATTCTGGTGTGCCCTGTTCACCTCTCACTTTCCCTGCTCTTGACTTTCATATAATTTTATGATGTATCGGCACCCGTTTTGACCCTTCACACGTTTTATCGCTTTCCAAAACTAAATCTATAGTCATTTCATGGTATTACTGTAAATTTTCGCTTTAAAGTATACATAGGATGATTTTATTGAGCACAAAATGTTCTTTAAACTGCATAGTGTTTGCTTGGCTCCCTCTGCAGCAGTTTGGATCGCCGATAAGAGAGTGTTTAGGTGATAGAAAATAGCCCATCGATAACATCGAGACGAAGGATTCGAAGTATCCTATACAGTAATAGCGGTTTACCCTCATTTAGCGGAAACAACTTTTATAGCCATCAAAATGTTACGTACGCTCCACATGCCGTTATTATGTCTTCAACACATCAGTACTCAGCATAAAAATCAGATATTTTTTCTATTAATTGTAATCTTATAGCTATGACCATTTGTAAGTCAATGGCTATGACGTTTTTCATCAACAAAGTTTTTAAAATACGAATGCTATTACAACGTCAAAGTATACCGAAATAGTAACGTTGAAAATTGAAAATATATCACACTTGTGGGGATAGAATGAATGCGGTGGCGCATCGATGCTTCTCGCCCTTGTTGAACTATTTTGTATAGAGCACGCTGCGAAAACAGAGATAAAGCTCGACATTTAATTCATACAATTCCGTTCCTTGGAGAGAGAGAGAGATTCTGTCTTTGGAGACAGAGTTTTTGTCTTTTCGACATGTCGAGTTCAATTAAATTGAAGAAATATAGAAACAAATAAATATTTAATGTTATTTTGTATTCACTAGAGTTCCATTTGAAAGACTTCGTGCAGGGAAGTACTGCCACCTATTTCTGCCGCCAAGCAGTAATGTGAGCAATTACTGCGTTACAATTTTGAAGAGTAAGGGTGCTGGCGAAATTACAGGCACATGGGACTTATCAACTTATGTCTCAGGGTGACAGGTGCAGTGGCAGTCCCCCTCAGATCTTTGCAATGTAAAACTCTGAGTGAGGCAACGCAACTGCTGTGGACACGCGCACAACTTGTGCGTCCTATTACTTGGTATCATAAAGAAAAAAGTATTCATTGAGTATTTTGAGTTTTTCTTTACACTTAATGAACCTTTGCAGACGCATTGTCAAAACAAATACGCAAGATATTAGAGTTTAATAAAATATCTAATATAGGTATCTAAAACCATGTTAAATTATGCACTACAAAATCGCAGGGTAATCTAGAATTTGAATTATGCGTGCACTCCCTTCGAGGGTTGGGGCGCGTCAGTTTCAAAAATTGAGTGAAATCACATGTACGCAATTGATAGGGCCGCGCTTCGTGGTTGAGGCTCACGGAACCCAGCCAAACGTTTCATATTTGCTGCAACCGCCAATTTATATCTGTTACAAATGGTTGTTTGCGATTGGACGGGTATTGGAAACAAATGACTGCGTGTATTCACAGTCTTGCCAATTTGACGATCATTGTTCTTTTTATCGAGTTCTTAGGTTTTCACGATTATTACACATTAGAAATGAAACTATTATATCTCATGTTATTGTTTTTTCAAACAAACCAACATTTCCTCTTCACGGGTGACTGAAATGGTAATGTCATCATCCAGTTATGTCTAATATTAAGGCGAGATACGTAGGACGTACTATAAGTTTCCGGAACTGGCCACTTACATAAACAATATTTAAAAAGTAATTAGAATTAGAACATTTGAAAATGCAACTCTTTGGCTGTAGAATACAGTTTGTTTCATCTGACTGTCACTTGTTTTTACATTGTGGCGTCATTTTAGAAATTGGTTGTCTACATCACCTTGGATTTAACTCGTGAAAATTTTCGTAGAATGATTTTCTACGACTTTAAGTGTAATTGGACAGCTCAGCGGAGCTTCGCTCGGCTTCAAACTGATTTTGATGAAGCGATGAAGCACCATGCAAGACGACTATTTATAGCTGGTTTGCAGAATTCAAACGCGGTCGTGTGAATCTCAGTGATGTATTTCATGATGGTCGCGCGTCCACTGCTGTGAACAACAAAAACGTCGATGCTGTGCACCGTATGATCCAAACAGACAGGCATGTGACATACCATGAAATTCGGGCATCTTTAAGCATAGGCATGAGTCAAATACAATCATTACTACATAAACATTTGGGTGTGAAAAAGCTGTGCTCTCGGTGGATCCCACATAATTTGACTGAGACTCAAAAAACGGATCGCATCACTTGGTGCAACGCCATACTTACCAGATTCAACGAAGATGAAATTTGGTGTGGGACATAGTAACAGGTGATGAAATATGGATTTATAGTTACGATCCCAAAACAAAGCAGCAATCGAGCGTATGGGTCTTTCGAGATGAGCCAACCAAAGTGGCGCGCGTGGAAAGTGCCTCTAAGCGGATGATTACTTCTTTTTTTAATAAAACTGGACACGTGGATACTGTTGCTTTGGAGAATCGTTGTACCATGAATAGTGATTGGTAAACGAGCATTTGTTTGCCGGAAGTTATTGACAAACTCCGTAAAAACGCCGTATAGTCTTGTACCACGATAATGCCGGTTCTCACACCTGGGACCTTGTGACTTTTAATTATTTCCAAAAATTAAGAACCAGTTACGCGGTCAACGATTTTCATCACCTGATGAGGCTGTCGAGGAGTATGAATAATATGTTTAAGAGATTGTCACGGAGGAGTGGCATAAATGTTTTCAAAATTGGTTCATTCGTATGAATAAGTGCATTAACGCTAACGGGGAATATTCTGAGAAACAATAGATTCATTTCTGACCATTTATAGTATTTTTTTCTTATTCATTCCGAGAACTTATAGTGCGCCCCGCGTATTTCAACGCGAGCCTACATTTTAGGAGGTGAGAATTTTGGGATAAATGTAAATTTAGTAACTACGGGGTTTCAGTTGAAAACCAAAATTTAGCAGGTTTTCTGTGGTACCTAAACATAAATATCTCCATATAAAAATTATGTGCAAAGAATAAATAGAAATTTTATTCTTAAATAATTCGTTTTAGACTTTTATTTTAGCCTATTTTTAGGATTTTATATGATCGGATGAAGTACATCCTATCGTGAAACAAATTAGCACATTCCTTAGGTGTGTGGCATATTTTTTAAGACCGTTATATATGTAATAGTAAATACCTAAACTATTTAATTTAGTTTCAAACAGTTTTCCCGCCTCTCCTCCAGCGACTCGCCTTAATGCAATCCACTCTATTTTTCAGTATGGTTACAAAAGTTCCTTATTTTTGATTCACCAAATTTTTTAAATTTTTTAAAAATTCCAATTTACGCTACAAACGTTGTGCAAAATATTTTATTTTGACAACATGGATTTTCACCAAATTAAATTTATTCATTAAAAGGAAATTTGAAATAAATTAAACTTATCAATAAGTACTAGCAAGACAGATATTGAAACAAAGAGCAATAGCATTGTTCTTTATTTCAATAAGATATAAATAAGTAAAGTATTTGTAATTCCTTTAGAATTAATACATAATACATTTAAAATACTTTACTTGTTTGATTAATTAAACCTCTTATAACTAGGCTTCAGTTTGAAATATTTAAACTATTGATTTTTTTGCATTCATGTATGGTAATTTTATTTGCTAATACGGTACTCATACACAGTTTTCTTTGCATTTAGCGACGTTACCATTTCGTTCTCTACTAACTCTCAACGTTTACATAAATAGTTGGCAAAGTCGTAACATCCAATTGTTCTATTTTATAAAATAGATTATATGCATATAAGCAATCTACTTAGCATTTTGATCAGCTGAGCACGTTTATTCAACTGTATTACATTATCCAAACGGTTTCCGTAGTATTATAATATACCGATGGGAATCGATGGCAACTTCGTCAAAGTCAATTGCGTACATATTTATTTTTTTGCTTCATTTGATTTTTGTGACGAAAAACAGATTCAGCCTTTTCAATTTAAAGGGGGACAATCAATAAGCTCGGCTTATCGCATTTTATTCGAACAAGATAAATGCGATGTGTTTTAAATCTGCTGTACAAATTGTTCTATTGTTATTTTACCCGGTGCCGGTACGATTGATACTTTTGTTTGTTTTTCCTGTGATCAGTTTCGGTTTTAACGCCCGGATCTGCTTTTAAATGAATGTGTGCCATTTCTTTTCTTTTATCCATATTATCCTGGTTTTATTTCTTTCATTTTGTTAAAATAATTAGATTCGACGTCCTCGGTAGCCCAGTGGTTGGCGCTATAGACGCTGGATGAGGAGATCCCTGAGTCGATTCCCGATGGGACTAATTTGGGGAAATAAACTTCTCTAAAATTATTCTGGTTTAGGTGTTCTGGATGCCCCAGCGTCAAGCTCGTTGCTTTTGTTCTCGTAGAGAAAAACCTCTACAAGGACAGTAAATTGAACATTAAATACGTTTTTCAATTTGTACTTAAGAATACGTAATGTAAAAAAAGCCATGGTAGCCAAATGGTTTGACCTATCCTCTCAAGCAGAGACCGTGGGTTCGAGTCCGGGCTTACACCTCTGAGTTTCTTAAAATTTCTGTGCAAAATTAACCATGAGCTTTTCGGTAACGGAAAAAACATCGTGATGAAACCTACACGTCGAATAAGGGTCACAACATTCGGAAAACGTGTGGAGTCTCCAACCCACATTAAAGCCACAGAGGCGGAATGTGGCCTAAACCCTGCCCAGCAGTGGGACGCATAAATTGTTTGATGATGATTTAAGAATACGAAATATGATGAAACGTTTCTGAACGGTTCTTTCTTTACGTTTGCAAAGCCACTAAGTTCAACTAAATCTACATGAAATCTTGTCCTAAAATAAGTCTCCGTAGTTTGAGTGTGCTCACCGAAAGTTGTTCTACAACGTTCAGAGTTTTCATACTAACATTACTTACCAAAACTTGCGTACACGCCGCGCCGCTTTCACAGAAGGCTTACCGTGAAAAAGTTTGACTAAAATCACCTTAAAATACCTTTTATTATTCTACCCCTTTAAAGTATTTTTTGTCTTTTATGAATCTGAAACTCAATGTTCCACACAGACAAAACTGCGACTTAAATTCTTTCACACGAAACTATAAATAAATAATGACACGGAAGCTAGTATTTATGTGGTCTTTGAATAATAATAATAATAAATAACGCAGACACTCATAGCCCCACACGAGGGAAACCCACAAAGGGACACACAATAACAAAATTACGCAATGACAACCACAAATTACATCCAAACTCACGAGACAAAAAAAATGTAGGCCACAAAAAATATTTCTCCCGGCTCGGGAATCGAACACGGGACCTCTGCGTGGCAGACCAGCATGGTAACCGTTCGATTACGGAGGCAGTATTACTGCTATGCTAAGTGCAGTATGTTCGATGGTTGGTACGTATGTCACATGAGGTGATTTAGTAGCAGTAGAGCTTCTTGTGAATAAGTTTGTCCAGGGAAGTACTGCCACCTTACCTATTTCTGCCGCCAAGCAGTAATGTCAGCATTACACATTTTTTCCGGTTTTGAAGTGTAAAGGGCCTGTTATTTCACACAGGCAGTTGGCCACTGTTATCGAATCAGCATCTGTTTCCACACCGGGGCCATCCCTCTTACAACTGAGCTAATCGTGTTACAGTTTTTTGTATTAGGCTTAAACGGATATTTATTGCCGTCAACTCCACCTATGAGAAACTTCTGAAAGCTTCCTCGCTCACTCCTTTACAGTTACCAGAGGCTGACAAGAGATCTCGCTATATAAATTGCAATATTTATTTTATTGAATATCATGATGTTTCTACTACCAAGATATTCATATATTTTTGTGAAATTACTCCAATAGTTTGTAATCATTACTCATACAAAGATCTACTAAAATCTACTATACTCACTAAAATATGCAGGCAACGTAACTGATGTTTTGGCGTGCAAAACATCTTTAATATTCATGAAATTATAAATACGCCAACATTTTACCTATTTTCATTTCAACCGTGAATTTGCTTTTAACTAACATTAGCAGATGCGAACAACTTCCATTACGGGCACCTATGAACAGGCGTGCACTCCGGGAGTGTGCTTTATAATCCATGTGTACTCATTTTTGCGAAAAAAATCGTAACGGAAAATGAAATAGTTTCTATTTAAATATATTATCTTAAAGGTACAAACAACTCACATTACAATGTAATGAAATTAAAATAACAATAAACATAGCACAATCAAGTAAAAAAACTAGAGTTGAGATAAAAACGCAAATGTGACATCATGATACTTTAAACAGCATGTAATTGGGTTATACCATGGACCAATAGCTCAAGAGGATTGCTAATCGTGATACAAGACAGCGTTGACTGGTATTTAGTACCTACTGGTACACTGGTTTGTTTCACATTAACAACCTGAAATTTATCAAAGTTACTCTAATTTGTAGTGATAACAAACAAATCAGTAAGATAGCGCTTGTCGCAGAGACTTTTATGGATAGTGCCGGCTATTCTGTTATTTTGTTTAGAATTAACTCCAAATAATATTTGTATTCTATTTTAAGTAATCTTTAATTTTAAGTTAAATTTTGATATAAATTTTGACTTGTACATTTCGAAGAAGAAGAAACCGTGGTAGCCCAATGGTCTACCGTCTCTCAAGCAGAAGCTGTGGGTTCGAAAGTGGGTTCGCACATCTGAATTGTTCGGAAATTATGTGCGAAATTTAATTTGAAATTTATCATGAGCTTCTCGATGAAGGAAAACATCGGTTCACAACCCTCCGTCGGAAAACGGGTGAAGATCCCAACCCGCATTGGGCCAGCGTGGCGGACTACGACCTAAGCCTGAAAGAAGACCCGTCCAGTGGTGCACACAAATGTGTTAATGATGATGATGTACATTTCGAACATTTGTATATTCGTACCTTTAATTCAGCACTAAATAATGCACAAGTTTATCTTTAAGAATAAATAAAACTTTAAGAAAAAAAAAGAAAGAATAACCTAGGTCATTTTGCAATGCAAGGATTTGGTACTGAGAATATTCGTTTTGTTTATTGTAAACGTCAACGTAATATGGTTTTATTGCCATTTCGAAAAAGAAACATAAAAGCGATTAGGGTATTACACATCTACGAAAGCATTAATTAACTACAGAAGAAACTACTACAGTTTTAAGTATTCGTTCTCTTTACAAACTTACAAGAACATGAACTGCTTCTTAACACTGACTTATTTTAAAGACCCTCTGTTTAGACTAACTACGGGAGGCGACAGACACTGGTTCGAGGCAAGTCGGATCAAAGGGCGTGTTTATTTGATTTATGTATCTCATGATAGTCTATAAAATAAGAATTATTATAATTATTAATACAGACGTCGAATAGTAAGAAAAATTCCTTCGATTCTGCTGGATTCGAACCAACGTCTTCCAGCAAACCGTGTAAGGCGCTATTCTAACTAAGCCACAGAACGATTAAACGAAGGTTAAAAACCAAAAACAAAAATATGCAAAAAAATTCGTAAACTCGGCTGATTCGTTCCGTGGCTTAGTTGGCATAGCGTTTTAGAAGGAATTTTTTTTAGTGTTCGTTCTTTGTATTCATAATTATTACAAAGTAGTGGAGTAATTCCACAAAAATAATTGAATGTCGTGGTGGTCAAACATCGTAACATTCAATGAACTTATAAATTGCAAATATTACTATAAGTAAATTTTACTTAATACATTTGCATTCTAGTGGCTACTAGGTAATTAATCACTTAACTATTTAAGGTGGCGGTCTTTACTAATCCAGACTCAAAGGATATAACATAATCCTAGCTTAGTGTACTCTATGTCCCACAATTACGTTACGTTATCTTCTTTATAAATTACTGTTACTTAGTTACTCTCAACTGTAGAAGGTACATCAAAAATATGTCCTTATTTTTCATAATACGGATTCCATAATAATGAAACTATATCCCGTTTACATTTATGTGTAATTCGAGTATATATGTAGTTTCATACAATGCGGATAGTGATCTGAATTCTACCGTCGTACATCAGCAACGAGCGTGCAGCGAGCAGGTGCGGTATCTATCCCACTTGGAATTAGAGCCCAATATCATCTCGTTTTACTTTATGTGTAGTTTTACGATTGTTCACAGTTTTATTCTGCGACAATTTATAACCGCTTGCCATCCAGTTGCAGACATTTTTCATTGATATCTATGCATTCATTCATTTTTATAATAATTATAACGCACACACTCAACATAGCCCTGCACTAGGGAAACCCTGCGTCGCGGGTGCCATGGACACACACAGACAACCACAAATTACACACAAGCTCACGAGAGAAATAAATGTAGGCCATACAAATATTTCTCCCGGCCTGGGAATCGAACCTGAGACGTCTGCGCGGCAGTCCGGCATGATAACCGTTCGGCTACGGAGGCAGTTAACGACGCAGTTAGTATAATAGCGTAAAAAATGTGTAAACACAACAATATTTACGTGCTAAAGCACCATTGACTTACAAAAGTCAATGTAAGGCACTGACATTTTGTATTTAAAGCTAGAATATTATAAACATTTCTACATGCAACAAAATTTCTTACACATTTTATAACATGTGATGAAAATAACTGATCTACTTTCGAAAGTCTGAGAACAATTTTAGAACAGTTCTAACGACGTGCATTAGATGACATGTGAAAGTTATATTTTAAAGTTTGTAGAATAGGTACTAAATATATCCTCCATTTGCGCCTTTATAGTGCAGTTATCTTTTCACGTGTCACACCTCCAAGTTGCCTATTTCTATTTAAGGAATGCACAATGAACCTCGTAACGATACGGGCTGCAGAACTTGTTCTGAAGTTTCGGCGCTCTTAGAGTATTCTGAGTATGCAGACTTTTGCGTCTTGCACTTCAGCAGACTAACTGTTGAGTCTTATACGATAACCATATCGTCCGTGCTAAACGTTTATATGTGAAGATAGATAAGAAAACGAAATTATTATTCGCATAGTTGTAAATTTTACCGACACTTGAGGCAATCGTTTAAGAAAGAACACTGTAATAGTTTAACGATCGCAAAACGTTTTTCTGTGTGTGTTCTGTGTGTCTATTCGTAGTAGTAACAAAATTATGTTACATGTACATATATCTGTTATACTATGTTATTCTATGTTATTCTATGATAATACGTACACGGTAAAAACAGATTACTTAGAAAAAGACAAAATTCTTTTTATGAAGACAAATTTATTAAATCCAACAAAACGATCCTCTCCCTATAGACGCTAGAGAATAATTACTTGATAATAGTAAAAAAAGTCTCAAAAGTGTATTTTAGTTACAAGACAAATATTTAATCCAAGAGCAAATTAATTTACTTCAAGTCACTCTAGATTCAACGAAATATTTGTTTGTTATTAGATATGTCCGATTTTGATTTGAAAAAAAAAGAATGAAAAATTGGGAGGTACTTAATTATTTGACTGAAGATTTATGTTTTCTAATATCAAAAAGGGTAAATTTACAGGGTTATGGACCCAACAGTATGTCTCACTAGCGTGAAAGCCACACAGTTTAGTGCCAAACCTTAAAGTAGCAGAATTAGGACGGAATCTTCTCAAATACTTGAGGACCATTCAGGGTCGTATTCTAGAACTCTACTCAATGCTCAAGTCAGGATTGCACTGGAAATACGACCCTAATGGCAGGGACTTGAGTATGATTTCGAGTGCTTTAAACTATACTCAAATCCTGACTTGAGCATTGAATAGAGTTCTAGAATACGACTCTCAGTGCCGCATAAATGCTACAGCGGCAGAAAGCACTAACACTTCTAAAGATATGAGATGACTTTATACTATTGAAGTTAACAAAACGATAACGCGTTTCAGAGTACAACTAATGCCATCTAGCAGTGGCGTGATGGAACTATTGCATGTTAAAGTTGTGCTTGTTACAAGTATAGTTTGATTTCATGCTGTAACCAAATTCCTTAAATTATGACTATAAATAACACCCTAACAAACTAGAGATACTACGTATTGTTGCTTTGGATAAATAACTGTTTATGATTTTTATGATTACAAGCACAAGTAAAAGTAATCGTTACCGCGTGCGCCTTCGGCGATATGTCACTGCAACATTGACTATGAAAACGCAACGAAATGTTGCTTTAAGAATATACTCTAGAATTTAGTATATTAATCTGAATAGAAAACAACTTCTTTTTTGTTTAAGAATATATTTTCTTAAAATACACCCAAGAAATTTTGAATTCATTTAAGATTATTTAAATTGTTTAATGTAAGAGTTAAAAATTTCTTGATGTGAGTAATGTCCAATTAATTGATTAGAAATGAAATAAAATCTTAAAGTGAACGTATTTGTCTCAAAGTTAGAATAAAGTTAAGAGTAAAATTGTATTAAAAAAAGATAAGCAGTATTTTTGTAATGACAATATTTTATTACTTTTAATAAATATTTTTTCAGAATTAGCAAATGCATATTTTGAGAAATTGCTCTTTCTTATTAGTAGAAATCCTTTTTTTCTGTGTACAAATTGAAATATAGTACAATAACAATGACATCGATAATGATTATGACAATAATGATAAAGAAGGTGGCGTTAGAGCGGTTACACAGGGCAAGTTTTAGCCTCGATGCAGTAGCGATGTAGTCACTAATCGTCTACTTTTACACACCAGCGCGATTTTAGGCAGCGATTAAAGCGCGCGACTGCGTCGATACAAATGCGCGATTGCATTGCTACACTTGGGATTTATAGGCGATTGCATCGATGCAATCGCGCGTTTGTATCGTTGCAGTCGCGCGTTTGCTTCGATGCAATCGCCTGTAAATTGCAAGTATAGCGATGCAATCCCGCGTTTCATGAACGCGCTTTGCATCGCTACTAAATGTCGCCATGTGTAACCTCTCACTCTTAATGGTAGTCATGACGACGACGACGACGAAGGTGGTGTCGTTGATAATTATGATGACGATGAAGGTGATATTGGTGATAATTATGATAATGAGAAAATAATATTGAGCAAAGCCTAATAACAGAATCGCTAAGTGAACCTGAACTAGATGGACAAGAAAAGACTGTAGGAATACAGCACTTTTGGTCACTGCCTTCCCAAACGAGAAAATCTGTATTATGGGGGTCAATCATTCTTCGAGGAGACAACCTTGAAAAGCAAATGCAATTTCACAACTTTAGTTTTAAAGAATAAACAATAAAACAACAGTAGTCAATAAATGTATATGTTTCTGTGTTAGAGTGTAGGGACAATGTGTATGCGAGTAATTAGGTATCCGGTTCCGTATTATCTGATAGTGACGTGGTTGTCACAAGTTTCCCCGCAACCTCGACAACTTGAACATGCCTTGTGCTTTTGAAAGTAACTTCCCGATACATGCGGCGACAAAGATAATTCTCGCAATATACGACGCAATCATGAAACTTTGATGCGATTATATAACCGCTCCCAAACGTAGAGGTAGTTGTCGCTTACGAAGGGAGATCACATTTGTGGTTATATTGATCTTAGTATATTGAAATTCCATGCCCAATAAAAAGGATACTAAACCAGACAAGAAGGCCTTTACGGCTTGCTGACTTGAAAGAAAGATTTTCTTTTATGTTTTTGACATTAGCGTCACGAAGAATTGAAATTTTCGTTATAATTCAGTCTCTTTTGTGTATTATATTTAAAGTATTACATTTAATCCTTATAGAGGTAGGGATAATCGATTTCCTATGCATTTGTATTATTTTGTTATTGAATATATATTTTTCGACCTTAAAAGTGCAATGTTTACCTATTCAGCATCATATTTCCTTACACAAAAAGGGGAACCTCAGCAAGACGTTGAATACGAACATTATTGTAGTAAATGTGGTGGAAGACCGCGACTCTCGGATACGTATTCACATCGTATCGGGAAGCCATTCCCGTATTTCATGCGGTCCGTATGCAGGTGCCAACTATCTTCCCGTGTTTTACTTTGTAAAGCCGTTGTAAAGTTTTAAACGTACTAGTTTAGGTGCAGAGTACACGTTAAATTTTATGGTTGTTGCTACTTCTCAAGTTTTACACTTATTGCCTGCACGGTGTCACTGTTATAAACCTTGGTTACAGAAACTTAAATGAAGAAGCGCGCTTGCACGTACGAATAATTTGGTATTAGTACAAAACGATCAGTGCAAGATAGTCTTTTTTTTTTCAATATAGAAGAGTTCAGTTTATAGAACCATTAAGAAAGCGACGAGAGGTGTAGATCGCGTTTGTGACCAATAAAGCTGTAACAATCACAACTCTAAGCCCTTCCCTCACACTTTCGACAGTCTAATTGTAAGCGTCATAAAAACAAAACATTTCAAGCAGCGCCTTCAAAATGTAAATGTCTCTAAAAGATGCAAATTCCGCGACATTAAAGTTTATCAATGCCACATCATTACGCGTCAACAACCCGTCCGTTCCATCGTTGAAAGGCTTTCTGAATGCTAATTTCGTAAACAAACAAAACTGAGGACCTAATGAGGGGTCTTGCGGATTCGTCGACAAACTTTCTTATTCTGTAAGGGGAAGGCCCGGGAGCTCTTCCGTCCGATCCATTTGCTTGTTTATTCTGGACTTAGGACGACCCCGATACGCGAGGGAAAATAATGCCAGGCAAAAGAAAACAGCGGTTTACAGCAGTGTAAAGTTCTCGCGGTGTTTATTTAAACAAAGTATGCTTACATAGACGGCTCTTCGACTAAGCACCATGTGGCTGGCAATATCTGTATCCGGTAGAATAGTGGGCAGAACTTGACGCTAACTCCTATACCATGGATTTACTGTAGGTACAGTTCTTCGAAGAAAAGAAAGAAAACGTATAACTCAACGTCATGTTTTCTGCGAAGACGATTATTGTACTGGTGTTATACGCATATAGTACCTAAACCGTAGGTATTTATGGCGAGGAAGTCAACCATACCTGCTAAATATCTATTTGTTTCCCTATTAATTTTCTTTCAATGCGTGACACGTTTCAATTATACAGAAATAGAGCCGAGTTTGTTTAGAGACACGTATAAATCGATCAATACTCAGATTATTAACATGACTTATACTAGTTCGTGTATGTATACAGCTTGTAAAGCTACAATGGTTTACTGAATCGTGTGTGAGGTACATAACAGGCTACAAGAACGAGGAAAACCAATGGCGGTTGCCCTGGGGCGACGCACAGGCTGTCGGTCGAGATAAATTGACGGCGTTGTAGAACGCGGGACGCCACGTCTTCGCATGCCTAATTTAATCCTCAGCTTATTGAAATAAAAACGACATAGGTTTTCGACAGGTGCCGCGGGCGAGGTGCGAGGGCCGAGGGGAGGCGGGTCACAGGTGGCCTCGATGGTCGCAGCGTCGTTAAAATTTACATAAAGTCTCAATCCACCGCGACGGGCCCGCTGCCCACCCCACGTTTATGCTACATTTAGTAATTTTATGATAATTTCGAAAACCGTACCGCCACCCATCGCATTATACTAATAGACGAATTCACTAGAGAATTCGGAACAGGAAAAAACTCAAGCGCCTCTAAAATAATAAGTGCCGGTTAATAAATCGCGTCAAACGTTAAGCCGACATAAATTTTTGGAAGAATTAATAGCAGATGTGTTGTTGAGTTGTGCAGGGGCTTGCAGGGCGTTGGGCGGCCAGTCCGCTGTAGCTGACTTTGAAACGCATAAATCCGCTCGTTACTTTATTTTTTTTAGAAATGTTTTTGATAAATTGCGCATAAAATTGAAGTATCGAGCGTAAAAAATTTTACATTTCATTTTTACGGCAACACTTGGGGAACTTGTACGTATCTATGTAAATAAATAATGTTCCCCTAAAACAGACATTTTGTATTACTTTGTTATTCACTTTGCTGACACTAGTACAATATACCAACATATCGACTTATGCGGGCAGGGTAATTTTTAGTTCACTTTGTTTGAACTTCATTTAAGTATGTTTTTTCTTTGGAATTCTAACAACCGTGATGTCATTAACGTTAAATTACAGCCAAGTTTATCTATCTTCTCAGTTTGATTCCTGCTAAATGCAAATATAGAGATTCAACCAGAAACAAGAATGTAATATTCCTGATTACTACTGCGATTCAAATAATAGTTATGAAAACAATCTCGTCCGCTTCGTTTATCTTATCATGACTGACAATAGATTCTAATTTTCCTACGTCTTGTGCATGTTGCTGACAACTTCTAGTTAATAAATAAAACCATTTATAGTTAGTAAACAGTTCTTAGTTACGGGCCGGTTTAATACGGGTGATTTAATACGGTGCTTAATACGGGCCGGTTTGTTCGTAGTTAACGAATTATCAAAAAAATCTATTTTCATTCAGTTTCTTGTCATACTAAGATACCTTACGCCGTCCATAGAAAAGGCCCGTTCTCAGATATGGGGTGTATAAGGGGTAATACGACGCAGTGAAATATTTTATTTATAATATTATTACATGGTTCCAATATAACTACAAAACTTTTAAAAAAAGGGGAATAAAGATGACCTTTCTTTATTGTTTCAGTCCAATTTAACCCACCTGCCGAGACACGAGTATGTCCCAGGCATCGGCATGGGAGTCGCCAAGTGTCCCTTTGACCCAGCTGACAATTCTACAGCTCTTTGGGTCGAGAGAGGTAACCCAGGAAACCTACCAGCTCTGTACTCTGGCACCAATGCGGAATTCACCAAGGCAGATACTGTGATCTTCAGGACTGATCTCCACAATCTTACCACAACGCGAATACAATATTCTTTCAAAAGAACTTTGAAATATGACTCTAAATGGCTTGACAGTAAGTATTAGTTCCTACTGATTTTGTTTTAATTTTTTTGACAACAAACAACCTTTATAAAGCTTAGGCTACGAATATTATATCAAAAACTTCCAGGGTTACTTGTACCATTTCGGTATCACGTGTATTCATACAAATTACCTACTGACTGTTTAAAAATCATTGAAATTCATGATTTCCTTGTGTCACGCACGATTTTGTGAATGAATCATTAATCAAAATAATATAAAATATCTATTTGGTGTATAAATTCGACGTTATATAGTTTCAATAAGTGGTTTTAATAACTATAATTGATTTAGATACTAATATCAATCAATCGATCTCTAATTGACGTAATATAGTTGATTGGTGTGCCGCTACATTAGCTGTAAATATTTAGGGTGATTCGTTACAATCAGAAATAGGCAAACGGGTTTTAACCCAGTGATTTGTTAACGCCTGGTTTAAATTAGGTTAAAACCCATTAACGCTAGAAAACGATAACAGAAACGTTTTAGAACTTAGTAGTTGTTGTAAATCGAGTTCCGTTCAAATTTAAAGATATTATTACAAAATACTTCTATTTGAATAATTTCCAAATTCAAATTAATCTAAAAACACCATGAAACGAAAACGGCGGGGAAAGGGATGAAGCCCCGCACTGAATCATGAATCTTGTTTTTTTTATTAGTTTCTATTAATACTTGTTATTATCGAGCGCACCAATGAAGAGTCCTTATGATCACGAGGTGGATATAGAGTGGGATTGCTCCCTTTTCGTCTAAAAAAATTTTTACATAGAAATTTCAATATTATAAAAGTAAAATGGTTTCCGCCAATGATTTTAAACAGAAATTTTTTAAACCGGATATTTCAGCTTTAATCCATTATGTTTAAAATGCATTAAAATCAATTGAATATTGGGCGATAAATAATCAACACAAAACCGACAATCCTGCACGGTTTGATAAGTGCATTGCTTCACAAAAACATTGGATTGTTTGATATTACCTGTCAAAATTAATTACACCTCTACTCGGTTCCACTTTGCGGACAGCTATTTGAATGATTCTGTAATTTTAGTATACGTCACATTACGACCGGAACTGAAAACCGAAAATAAAAAGTCCGTTATTTTTTTATTTTTTGTAATAATTAAAAAATATTTCCTGTGCAATCAGGGTCATTATATTAAAATTGCAGAATTTAAGTAAATAATATATCTTAACTTGTATAAGCCAAATATACACACATTTATAATGTCTACGTTCTCATGGCAACACTTAGCTATCATATCATATATCGGGGAATTCGCTCTGGACCTTTTGGAGGGAAAAGTGTCGTTTTTATTTTGACTTTCAATTGTTTTGTGAAATCTAGTTTAAAATGGAATAGTATAGTGCTATTGTGCCTTAATCGAAGATTAAAACGCGAAATTATACGAATCTCGAACTAAAATACCCGTATCGGCCCGTTCTAAGGATTCCCGAGTCAATCCAAGCACGCCGCCTCAAATTGCCTATCCTCTTTGTGGTGGCCATATTTACAGAAATATAATTAAACGTTTATGTTTTCGGCTGAAAGACTTTGTTTCCATGGCCAGCAATAAATTAAAAAAAAAATCATATATCTTTATGAAGAAAAGATCTAACTGCCAACTTTAAAGGAAAACGAACACTTTATTTTTATATTTATTTATTTTTGGAAGATTTCACATGACTTTCTTATTCCATTCCTAGGTTTTTATACGTATTTTTATGCAAATCCAAATTGTTTACAATTTCACCAAGTAAAAAATTTATTTGTAAACTTTTTATACTGGTGATAAACGGCACGCCTATCTATAACAGTTGCAGTGCCACTCAGAGCTTTAAATCGTGAAAATTTGAGGTGCACGACTACTGCGCCCTTTATCCTGAGACATAAGTTAACAAGTCCCACGTGTCTGTAATTTCACCAGTACCCCTTACCCTTCAAAACCAAATAGCACTAATGTGAGCATAAACAGCTTTGCGGCTGTAATAAGTAAGGTAACAATACATCCCCATAACGTTCCGGGACGAACTCTTTCACAAAGAAGTCTATTGCAACTAACTACTACGTATTTTACTTGCGTAACATTTGCCAAAATAATTTATCTATAAGCCAACAAAGTTTTCTGTATAAATCCCACTTTACTCATCTTAAAAATTCTATCGCAATATGAACTTCAGAAAAGAAGCGAGGTATATTTCCGTACTAAAATCTTTGAACCGTATTATACTAAACATATTTTTGTAGAAAATACAATGTTGTCTGCCTGTCAGTCTTTATGAAGGTACTATTTGCTCGGATGAACAATGATACTGAGATGCTTTATGTGTCTTGAGTAAGTCAAAGAGCTGCTGTATATTCTTTACGGTTTATTAATATTACATATATTTACAAATATTTTTCAATAACATTTCCAACAACCATTACATTCGCTTTTATAAACGTTCTGAGTATCGTATTTCTGCCAGCTAGGAATAAAACAATCGGTAGACTGATGTGAAAATCAAGAAGCGTTGTCACAAATTTATTGCCATAGAGAATGATTTTTTTTAACGCACACACCATAGTCCCGCACTATACCGAAAGTCCTGTGTCGCGGGTGCTATACACGCAGAGACAACCACAAATTACACCCAAACTCACGAGAAAAATGAATGTAATCCTTGCAAATATTTCTCCCGGCCCGGGAATCGAACCTAGGACCTCTGCGTGGCAGATCAGGATGGCAACCGTTCGACCACAGAGACAGTTTAGTTTTAGTAGCAGTAGAGATCCATGTGAAAGAGTTCGCCCAGGGAAGTACTGCCGCCAAGCAGTAATTTCAGTATTAGTGTGTTTCGGTTCTGAAGGGTAAGGTTGCTGGTGAAATTATAGGCATGTGGGACTTGTCAACTTATGTCTCAGGGTGACTGGCGCAATGGCAGTGCCTCTCAGATCTTTGCAATTTAAAGCTCTGAGTGGCACTGCAATTGTTATGGACAGGCATGTAGCTTACCATCAGGCGCACGACTTGTTCGTCCCGTCACTAGATATTATAAACAAAAAATAGTTGGTAAAGTTTTTTTTATATAAAAGCAAGTGCGCATCTCACCTTATGGAAAGTAATAATGAAATTGACGATGGAGCATGCACACCTAAATAATGCCTGTTCACTCTCGCCTTGAAAAGGCCCAAGTCATGCCATTCAGGGAACAAATCTGCGGGTAGGGTATACCACTCCATATCCGTTCGCCATATAAATGTGGAAGCGAAATTATTTTCAAAAGCAATAAGAGTCCAAAATAAATGAAGACCACACAACAGCAATAAAATTTACTCATACTGCTTTATTCGTTAAAATCGCAGGGTAAATATCCCAATTACCAACGCTTACACGATGATGGCAATTCGCAACGACTAAACAATGGAAATTTAACTGTTTTCGCGCTAACGAGCAATAATTAGGCGGAGGTGAACGATCGTTCGAGTTGTGTTAACATTAAATAGGGATTCGACAACTACCTAGATAAGTATATACGTGTATCGTATAGGATTTCGCAGTTATTCAAAGGTTTATCACCTAAAAGCCGTGGTAGCTTAATGGTTTGACTTACCACCTCTTGAGCAGACGCCGTGAATTCGGGTCCAGCCTCGTACCTAGTAGAATTTAGTAGCAGTAGAGCGCCTTGTGAAAGTGTTCGTCCAGGGAAGTACTGCAACCTTACCTATATCTGCCGCCAAGCAGTCATGTCAGCATTACTATGTTCCGACTTTGAAAAGTAAGGGTGCTGGTGAAATTATAGGCACATGGGACTTGTCATCTTATATCTCAGGGTGAAATATGCCATGACCTTTTCGATGATGGAAAACATCGTGATGAAACTTGCACGTCGAAGAAGGTTCGTAATTCTCGGAAAACATGTGAAGTCCCAAACGCGCATCGCGCCAGGGTGGCGGACTATAGTACCCTCCCCTGAGAGGAGACCCATGCCACGCAGTAGGACGTATAAATGGATAGATGATTATTGACGGTAAAGTAACTTTTTATTTTTAATAACATCAAATGATGGGACGAACAAGTCGTGCGCCTGATGGTAAACTACACGCCTGTCCACAGTTACAATGCCACACAGGGCTTTAAATTGCAAAGATCTGATGGGCACTACCACTGCGCCCGTCACCCTGAGACATAAGTTGACAAGTCCCATGTACCCGTAATTGCACCAGCACCCTTTTACCCTTGAAAACCGGAGCACGGTAATGCTAACATTACTGCTTGGCGGCAGAAATACGTAAGGTGGCTGTACTACCCTGGATGAACTCTTTCACAAGGAGTTCTACTGCTACTAAAATGACATGTTAGTATGACCACCAATAAACGGCCCAAATAGAGAGTATTTTTTTTACCCCACGTGAGACCCCTAATACGTATGTAATAAATATACTTGCACAGAAATATATTACGATTTTTCTGCAAGTGAGTACTTGAACACATTTTCGCATACTTTGACACAGTAAAATAATAAATAATATATCTCCTTAATAAATACACATCTAACAATATAAAAGTAGGTAAATTACCAAGGACCCTCTTTCTAATATTCCCACGTACTAAAGGTATTCATCAACGAATAGCCCGGTTTATCGGCACTATTAATTACAACAAAGCCTAATTTATAGCGGCAATAACTTTAAAAGAGCCGTAGCCTTATTAAAGTTTTATACTTCTAGTTTGAGTTTCATAATAGCCATATATTCCATCCGGTTCAAAGAAGTATTTGTGTCATGGAAGAACGGAGATATTGGACGCGACACACAGTTGTAATCCCGGCCACGTGGCGATTTCATTATGCGACCAACAAATAAAGCACATATTAATACCATTTAGGAACGCACTGTACCTCAATATGACCGACATCTAACAGCTTCATTGAATATTTATTACATATCACACGAAATAACAGCAATTTGATATTGTAGTATTAACATGGGAACGTACGAATGCTTATTCTTTGTGGAATATGGACGAAATCAATATAGGTTATTTGTTGTATTACATTAAAAGAAAATGAAACAAAATACAAAATAAAAACAGAACAGGTGCAAAAATTAAGTTGGCGAAGTGTTCATTGGAGGTATCGATTGTCAATGCGAAAGAAAAAAGCTCTGTCTGTTACGTTTTCACGCCTAAACCAAATTTGATGATTCTTGGTATGGAGATAGATGAGACCTAGGAGACGGATGTGGACTACTTCGTATTACGAAAAGAAATATTAAAGATGGTGAAATAGAAGGTGAAAGTTTGTATCGAGAAATTATAAAACTGTAGAAATTAGTATAGTACAGTAGGCAACTCAAAGTACTCAATCTATTCAGACGAAGTCGCGGGTACCAGCTGGTATGTCATACAATTTTAGGATGAAAAACATTAGATTAATACCACAGAGTATTGAGTTTTGTGTTTCTATGATGGCTATTTATTTACGTCGGTTAGTGAGTAATGAAGTCAAACACTGTGGGGGGAAACTCAAATTGAATTCTAGTTGGTAACTAGTTCGTCCGTTTCAGAACCTAACTTCGTGGGATCCTTCGACGTCGGGGAGTATATCCTGTTCTTCTTCCGGGAGACGGCGGTGGAGTACATCAACTGCGGCAAGGCTGTGTACTCGAGGGTCGCTCGAGTATGCAAACGAGATACTGGCGGCAAGAACATTCTCAGCCAGAACTGGGCTACATACCTTAAAGCGAGACTCAATTGCAGTATACCTGGAGAGTTCCCCTTCTACTTCAATGAAATACGTAAGTTCACAAACTCAATTTTACCGTTTTATACAAAGTTGTGCTTAATGTGGGGGAATTAAACGCTCTCGCGAATAGTCAAACAGCAGCTTTGTAAAAAAAAACTGTACATACTCGTCTCATACGAGTCAGTTTAACAAGTTAAATATTTTGTAAAAAGACTTTATTTAAACATCCCAACGTAAAAAGTCCCTTTCACCTAATCTACAAACATTTCCGTTCAAATATTGACTGCGTCTAAAGCAAACATTTTTCTGTGAAATTCTGAGGTGCATTCGACGTTTAGACGACAAAAGTCTAGCCGATTTCGCTTCAAAGGCCTTTTTAGAGTTCATCTAATATTAACGCTCGGCGTGGAGGATTCGGTTTTTCTCGGCTCTGCATAACTCATGAGTATGTAATAGGTACACAAGCGCCCGCTATTTGCACTACCAGACGTGTTGTATTTACATGTCCGTTCTGTTGCGTTAGAAGCTTACCCTAGGGCGTTTGCGCATTACGTCTGATTCGTATCAGTTCCGAATCTGAGAAATGACGGTCTGAAACGTCACAAAGATCATTTTATCTCTAGGTGTTATTCGTATTTTCTCGTATTCGAATCGGACTTAGTACACAAGCGACATCCGAAATGGGTCCAGGTTTCTACATTTGTATAGTCTCGGATTTGGAACGAATAAGAATCTGATGCAGTGCGCTTAACCAGGAAACTAATCGATATGTCACCCTGAAAAACATAGACGTAGCACGACGTAATAAGGAATATGAAATTGTAAAAGGTGAAAACAAACAAGTAAAAAACACAGCGAAAAACTATCAGATGCTCAATTCAAATATTCCTACTTTCAACTTCAACGGAACAGTTTAGCTGATTGACAACACATCAACATCACTGTTATTAATTAATTTTAGATTTATATTGAACGTTATTAGTGTTTATTAGAGACTACCTACAAAGCTGCGCGATTCTCACTTACAAACACTGTTTAGAAATTCATAAATGTACGAAACAACACAAGCCAAGTAGTGTGAACAATAATCGTTGCCACTATTGCCAAGTCGCTCCGCTAAAACTGAAACAACATTGTGCCCACAGGTTCCTTAGTGAATTCAAATAGCTATTAATTAAAATCACTTGGGTTGTCATTTATAACTTCAAACTAGTTTAATTGTGGTAGCAACTTTTGGTGACATGGAGATATAAAGTTTTGGAGCGGCAATTATAATAATTTGATAGTGAACTTCCAAAACTTCCGACGGTGAAGAGATTTGACAAAGCGAAGTTTTGATAAGTATCGTGAATATCCATTTATTTATTGAGATACATACACATTTTACTGAAGTTGAATCTACCTGTAGGTATACAAGTGTATGTTTTCACGACTGGCTTTTGCACACGACAGTTTCAGTTTCAGTTTCGTTGTTCATCTGTTTGTTTCTCAATGAAAGTCGTGTAATATTGTACATTCAATTTTGATTTTGGAATACACTTCTCAGTCTTTGAGTACTGCGTCAAAAGAAAATTTGTAAAACCTTAATTATAATTAGCTTAAATTTAAAATTTTTACTGACACTTATTGGTAAAAGAACCGATGATCTTTAAATCTGAGGAGAAATTCATCAAACATAGCTAAGAGTCTTCCTGATTGCTTCAGTCTTCAAATAAAAACACCACTTTGGGATCAGTCCATCCGATTAAGATCTACTATGCCACAGCAGGTACACACAGACAAAGGCTTCAAATTTGTAAATCCCTCGTTTTGCGTCAAGGGTGAAAAATATATAATTGTATTGTTATAATTACATTTATTTTATTCATTAATAATAAACATAGTCCCTGTTACAAGGGCAGTAGTTTTTATTGGAATGTAACCGGTATTTTTTTTAAATTCACAAATTATTTCGAAAGCAAACAATATGGTACGGAACTCTTATTGCGTATCTCATTTGTTTTAAGTATATTTGTGCTTGTATGTTGTTCAATTGTGACATGTATTGGGGTTGATAAAATACAGTAACGCAGTAATTGATAAAAAGAAACAATTGAAAATACTTTTTTATCTTTTGTTAACCAGAGAGCATTTACAAAGTACCAGGGGACGATAGCAGATTTTACGGCGTATTCACAACTGCTTCTACCGGCCTCATGGGATCTGCAGTCTGCACTTTTACTATCGGAGATATCCAGAAAGCCTTTGAAGGGAAATTTAAAGAACAGGCTACTTCCAGTTCCGCTTGGCTCCCAGTTATAAGCAGCAGAGTGCCTGAACCTCGACCAGGGACTTGTGTCAATGATACTTCATCTTTGCCTGATACAGTGCTAAATTTTATAAGGTAAGTGACTTTGAAGTTATATCATAAATAAGTAAAGATGTAGTTTACTATAATTCCTCTAAAGCCCTCCTTGTTATATTTAACACATTTTTAATTTTCGGTAACTTCCAAAATATTGCTACATAAGTTTTATTGTTACCCAAAAAAATGTCAATTACGCTGATTATGGTTAACAATAAAACTAAATATAGTAGTGACTGTTACATAATGAAAGGCATTAAAATACGAGTGTTTTAATGCCTAATTATGTACAGTTACATACACTACTTTATCTATACACATATTATAAGCTCTCTATGATGTGTTCAGGAACCGCATAGTACGACCTGGATTGCGGCATTGATCAGGGCTATTAGCAGTAATTATTAGTAAAATAATGCAAAAAACTTCTTTCTCACGCATGTCATGCAACCGTAGTTTTTTAATTTATAGACAAACTACAGTCGGTCCCATCTATCATATCGTTCGATATAAAGTAACGTGCGAATTTTGTCAAAATTGTTTGCTATTGACAGTTCATTTCGAATAAAACTTCATCTTGAATGTTATTAGAATTGAAGTCGAATCAAATTGTTTTGTTTTTCATGTTCAAAATTTGAATGTAATAATAAAATTGAATTTGATGTTAATATAAAGCAATAATAACATTTTCTCAGATCAGAAATTTGTTCTAACAAAAAAGTTTATCTTTATGCTCGTCGTGATTTGCGGTTTTTAAACACATCATAGAGGGTTTATACGTGTATAGACAAAAGCATTAAAATACCGATTAGAGGGGGTTGTAGTCGTGTCGTTGATATGTTATGTCTCAATTTCGCTAAAAATGTTGATTACGTTAATTATGACATGAACCAATAACTCAAGATTACTGCTAATCTCCTTACTACGGATGGTAGCTCTGAAAAAGGTCAAAATTCCGTCTTATACTCAATACTTTATTGCGTTAACAAAAGTTTACAAGATGGCGCTGATCAGTAGCCAGGAAGTAGTTTATATTATGTATATGGCCGTGGGTATTAATTAATTCCTGTTTAATATGAAATTAATGTAAGAAGTCAATTTTTGCCTTGTTCAAATATTCAAATATTGATCATGAGCGAAAATTATTTTCTGAACTTTGACAAATATGCATGTCAATAGATGGCATTGTGTTGTACATGTACAAACAAATTTTTAAATCAACGCTTCCTAATATGGATAGATGTCGCTAATTGTGAACAAAATAAAAGTATCGATAGAAATCTGTGCAATAAGCGCCATTTAGTTGATTTGTTTGTTATCACTACAAAGAGAAGCTTTTATAAATTGTAGCTTGTCAATGTAAAACAAATTAGTTACAGAAGTAGCTATTTGGTACTCGTCGCGACATCTGCCCCCGTGGCATTGCTACGCATGATACTAGCGACGCGCGCGATAAAATTGGAATAAGCGCGCGCTATTGGCTGTCTCAATCAGATCTAATTTAGATAGCCAATAAATAGCGCGTGCTTATTTCAATTTTATCGCGCGCGTCGCGACTATCATGCATAGCCATGCTATGGGGCCGGTGTACCAATAGGTACTAAATACCACGACTACTTTGTCTTGTAACGCGATTAGCAGTCTCTTGACTTATTGGTCTATGGTTATGATAAGGAGGGCAGTATACTTTTCAAACAATGTCTCTAATCGTCTAGGAATAAAACCTATTGCAAAAAGTTATAATATTATTCTTCGTACATAACGCATTCGTGTCTTTCAAAGTATCTGTAATATTTATTAAATACACTAAATTTCAACTTACTAACCAATTTTCCCAAGTCCAACACTTTCAACATGTAGAACAAATAATTGCAAACAAATAACAAACAGAAAAAATACGTCTACGGATGATGGTGAAAACTCTTACCAGCACTGCAGTTTTATCAGACACGTCCTGTTAATTATCCGACACTCGCCCGAGAGAGTGTTCAATTATATTTTTTGCCCACGCTTTACGATCCTCGTGTGGAAACGTTGAGATTTTAACACTTCACCTGCACCAGACTGTTGGAGATACTATAATAAAAATTGTTATCCGCACAACTCCACTTTTTAATTAAATGAATGAGGAATTTTTGCTTTAGTCGCGTTTTATCTGGGTGTTGTGACATGAAAATGCAAATGGAAAATAAATTATGCAGTGCATTTAAAAGAGTGCTCTTGAGTAATTAAATTATACACACCAAAATAAATAGTAACTGTAGAGTAAAATGAGTTTCGGACTTCTACATAAAGACAAAAATGTAATCATGTATCGTTGGCTAAATTCGTAAAGCTCGTAACCTCCATTAATGTGAACTTTTGAATAGGCACAAAAAACAGAATTACTAGAAGTAATTAAATAAATAATAATAATAACGCACATACTCAACATAGCCCCGCACTATGGAAACCCTATGTCGCGGGTGCAATGGACACACACATAGACAACCACAAATTACACCGAAACTCACGAGAGAAATAAATGTAGACTTATAAATATTTCTCCCGGCCCGGGAATCGAACCTGGGAGCTCTGCGTGGCAGTCCGGCATGGTAACCGTTCGGCCAAGGACGCAGTGCAGTGCAATTATGTAACAATCTATGATTATACATTTATCATATCACTAAAAAAGGGTCGAGACATTATATTTTAAGCCTTGATCACCCGATATTGCGCATGAAAAGTAAAATAGGGAGTTACGAAGTTTTCAAATCTAGCGACGACACGACGGTGTGTATTATGTAGGTACACTACCTTCGTCTTCTATTATAACTTGATCATTGTTCCACAGCCGTCGTCTTTTGTCTTTGTATTTTGACAGTTTTGATGGCGGTATTGATGAACTGTTTTCATGTTTCGAAATGATATGTCAATCGATATCCTTTCTAAACCCAGATCGCATCCACTGATGGACAGCGCAGTGTCACACGAATACGAGAAGCCAATCTACTACAAGCGAGACCTGTTCTTCACGAGACTAGTCGTGGACCGCGTCAAGGTCGATATGATGGGGCATCAGTTAGACTACACTGTTTATTATGCAGGCACGAGTAAGTGTAATTTGCAGTTCTTGCTTGGTTGTTTACATGTATTATTTATTGACGAGGTAATTTCGTCTTTTTAAAAATTCTGTTTAAAAGAATACTTACTATAGTCACATTATAACAACGTGCGAAAATATAAACTACTAACTACTAACTTCTAAAATATATTTTTAACCTAATAAGAGGATGTATAATTAACCCTCCTCTATTGGCTCAAATTCCTTTTTTTATCCCGCCAATCACACGTTACGTCCTTCGTCAGCGCAAATACCCTCTATTCAACTTTCATTTAACCCGCACAGTGACACTAAGACGGACACCATTCTTCGAAGCCCTAGCCGTAATTGAATCCTTAAGCAAAACAAATGATATTGACGTTTTCAGCAACACTGAATCAAAATTTCTAACATGCGCTGGTTACTATTTGGAGGCGGTCACCGCCCAAAGCTCCGTGGTCCAAATTCCGCATCCTATCTTTGGCCGGTGATCGACTCAACCTTTTTTGTGACTATGACTTACATGTTTAGTTATAAGTACTGTAAGTGTAAGT
The DNA here is from genome assembly GCF_003589595.1 of Hyposmocoma kahamanoa. NCBI lineage: Eukaryota > Metazoa > Arthropoda > Insecta > Lepidoptera > Cosmopterigidae > Hyposmocoma > Hyposmocoma kahamanoa. The sequence continues at coordinate 1,091,545 of NW_020654972.1, forward strand.
TGTACAAAATAAATAAATAAACTAAATTATAGGTACACCCAATGATACCCAACCTATTTCTAACAAATATTGTTCAAAAATAATTGCTAACAATATGATTATGCTGATTATCATCAGAGTATCAAGACATATTTGACATAACTCACTCATTTGGTGCCACATTGACGTAATTGTAATTTTGGTAAAATTATATGAAATATGTTAACTAACACTTCGTAAGAAGTGTTTACATTTGAAGGAAAATTGGCAGTAATTTTAAATATAGGTATATATATATATTGGTATTGGTATTGGTGCAACGGGCTAGTTTCCGCAACTCGACGTCGAGGCGGCTATTTTGCGTGTATATATATATTTATATTATATATGTATAATATGTTAGATATTATATGTTGTAGAGAAAAATACACAGTTTTGCTAACACGTCATAATTAAAAAAAATGCAAATCCATTTCCTGTAACATTACAATAATTGAATCAGTGTAGCACCAAATGAGCGAACTATTCATTACAACACAAGACAAAAACAGAATTTCTAACTTTAGTAATGAGCGTAATGAAGTCTGCCTTGGCTAAGTTTTGACATCAGGCATAAAATTAAAAAGAAAAAGAAGAAAGTGAAAAAAAATTAAGTTTGGGACAAAAATAATTCGTCGAAAGTAATTGCAAATTGTGAAACACACGTATCTGCTGACTAGAAACAATTAGAGAATTCCCAAGCGCCCGAAAACAATCAGCACAGGCGACAGGCGAGGGCATAAAATTTCATAAAAACCCGTGAATTAAAAATGCTGCCGTAGTGGAATAAAAAGTGTGGGCAGTGAAAGTGGCACAAAGGCCATAATTCGTCTCGCCGCGACTGCTCGGACTTGCTGGAATGCCATTGCACTCTGGGGCTAATGTCCACTTACAGGACTAAGCTATGGAAATTACTGTTAAAATGCCTGCGTAGTGAAATAAAAATGCCGGTGAAAGTGGTGCACAACCTATAATTTATCCCGCTCTGACAGCTTGCAGTCGTCTGTCGTAGTCGTCTGGATGCCATCGGTTTTTACACTGTGCTTTCTGACCTAGCCAATTAAAATACCTTTCAAAAGTATTAAAAATTATTTTCTGCACAGCTATCAAAGTGCGAAGTGCTAAGTCAATTTAAAGCAAATATCTCAGAGGCACTGCCACTGCGCCCGTCACCCTGAGACATAAGTCGACAAGCCCCTTGTGCCTGTAATTTCCACCAGCACCCTTACCCTTCAAAACTGGAGCGCATAATGCTTACATAACTGCTTGGCGGTTGAAATAGGTAAGGTGGCAGTCATTGAGTATATTTCTGGCAGTACTTCCCTGGACGAACTCTTTCACGAGGAGCTCTCCTGCTACTAAAAATATACACATAATATATACACATCCATTTATAGCCATCGTATCAGCAGCGAAAATTTAATACCTTGTTTAACAATTTAAGTCAACAATGAAATATATTTGTGATTAAGTTTTATTGAATGTCAGGATGTTACACCACCATGATATTCAATTTTTTTGTGAATTACTCCACTAGTTTGTTGTAATTATTAAACAAAAATTGAACACTTAAAAAAAATTCCATTCGATCCGACTGGATTCGAACCAACGTCTCCTAGCAAACCGTGCCAGATGATATGCCAACTAAGTCACGAAATGAACAAACGGACCTCACAAATTTTTACATGTGCTTATTGCAGATTTTTGTTATGATTTGTAACGACTTTTTTGCCGTAGCGCCATCTGTGAGAAATCCATGAAATTACTACATACAATACAACGATAGAGCATGTAGAAATTATGAGGCTTTGAACCAAATGAATAATAATATTGACTGCTGGTTTATTGCTCCATTTAAACGTTAATTTGCGCGACTCGTGGCGCAGGCGAGCATAATAGAAGCGCTAGTGCCGACCGCATCGGATCACGTCAATTTCCACTGCTGCATAAATTCGACTTGCCAGTCGCCGCCGCACACTAAACAACGCCTCCAAGTGGTAATTTTCGCCTATGTTGTTGCAATTTTCACCAATTTTCCTCGAATATCGCAACGACCGACCCACCCCGCCGCCGCCGTGAGGCTACAGAGTGGATTAAACTCACGTAGATATCTAACGAAGGGGGGTTCGTTTACGGAACAACTTTTACGAAAGGCGAGCTACGTTTGAGTTGGCGTTTGAAATGCATGTGTGTGGAATATTAAATTGTTTAAACGTTACCTTTGACGTTCCCTCCCGTGCCATAACCACGTGCCGCAATAATTACTCTAACTTAATCTACACAATGTAACTTTGTTTCTCTGTTTCGATGCTACAATGAGGCTTTGACGGGGCGTTAACACAAACTCTATGCTTTTGATTTAAGAGCCCGGTAACTCGAATTAAAACACAATAAAGTGTTTAAACACGGTCATGTTAAATCCCGTGACAGTACTCGGCAATAAATGGTCTCGAGTATTCAAACCGCAAAACTAGGAAAAAGAGCAGCAACCCGAAAATACGGAGCTCTCTTAGTTCACTATTATTTACACTCGAGCGCAAAATAAGTTGCACGAAATTCCGGCGTCACAAAGAGCTCGAGGCGTCCCGTGAAAAAGGACAGTTTACTCTTTCAATAAAGAGCGGTGGTGGCGCGGCATAGTGCGGCGATATTACCTCCCGCTTAGCCCATTTTGAGTGCTTACCGCGTTATAATATGCATTAAACTGCACCGCAACCGGCGGAAAGTTGTAGCCGCTCGAGGTGCTAGCAGACAATGAGAAACGAGCGTATGATGCTCCCGCAATGCGGACTCGCGCCATCGCTCGGCTCGGCTTCACTAGCTTCATTTGTTTTATCACACCCGAATCACTGTTACCAGACAACTTTGAGCGTCCCGCCGACGCTGATAAAACTTTGACAGCGACTGTCATGCACACACCCCTCCGTGATTGTCAATGAAAGGGAACCGAGGTATCAAAGACGTTAAGAGTATTTGGAAGTTAACAAAGTTAATTAAATTCCTCGAGTTAGACGTCAACAGTGAGACTCTTTAGAGTACGAAGGGCGCTCGGTAAACAAACGAACATATTAATGTTAACGTATCGCACGAGCTCAGTCATTGTAACTCAAAATATAATTAGTGCTTATTTTTAGATACAAAGGAAATGTTCGCCTTTATTTCCAACTTTGGAACCACACATAATGGTCGCTTCGGTGAAATGTCAAAGCTTGGAATAGGTAGATATGTAGAAAATCAAATTGTAGATGCGGACACGAGCCGGAGCGGAAAGATTTTAACGTCGCATGTGGTGTGGTAGTGCTATTAAAACCGATTTAAAATTCACAGTCGGCCCCGCAGTGGAGTCGCCACTGGTACCATCATGGCTATTTGATGATATAATTATGCTAGTCTCGTTGCAAAATACTCAGTCCTTTGATGTTTTGAAATTTCGTTAGCCGCAGCTCGTGCAGCGTCGTGTCGAGTCGCGGCGACCGGCTGAGCGCAGCAGGTGCACTGTCTGCGACACGCCTAACGTATAGCCGTACGCAAGCCAGCCATAAATAAATCCCTCTTACACATAAGACTTACGTATATTACACATATTTCTACATTCACGTACAACTATTTAGAAATATTACTCTTCTGCAATATTCCACGAATATGTATTACTTCCACTACCATTATTTTACACAAAGTTGTTTGTTACTTTTAGTTGAGAATCATCTATTTTACTGGAAAAATGGTCCACTGTCGCCTGAGGACATGAACCGAACTACGTACTTTAAGAAACATTATTAACTTTAGAATAAAATACAACGTGTAGGTGTGTTCATTTACAAAGACTGCTGTGAAATTGTTAAGCACCAGCCAAAGTTTCAGGAAGTATGACACGTTGTTTATTTATGCGCTCAGGAATAATGCGGACAATAATTTACAGAATAACTTACCTTACATAAAATGTAGAGTATCGAGTTCCCTCCTTATAAGTATCGGAAACCCATTTGCCTAAGTGCATGGACTCCAAGTTTCGCCATAAACATGAAATGCGATGCAAAGTGATTTGCGAAGGTGTGGTTGAGGCATGTGGCATTTTAGAACGCTGGCTCTGCAACACCGGCGACTTGCGCGTGCTGCCTGCCGCACGTGAAGATTAGCTCCCGGTCTCCCAAAACGCCTCAGATACACTCCCCAACTTACACACACCAACTCTCCATGCTTCATCGACGTGCATTGCCCTCAGGGTGAAAATGAACAATATTTATTGCTTGCGATACACCGGGAAGGAATTTCCAAAGTAATTTATAGTTTGCAACACCTTAACTCTCGCTACTACATTTTGAACTTTTACCTTGATGTACTGCTATCCACTACCAATATGGTCTGAAACCTTTCTTTTAATAACGGTGCAATAAAGTAACCCATAAACAAATATGATTAATTCCAATGAATTTAAAAATGTGCAAACGACTGAAGGTTGCCCCCAACACAGATTCGGCGGGCGGCATTCGATTTACAAAACGATCTCGCCTTCACACAAACACAAAGCAATTAGTTATGCCTATAATTAGCATTCGAATCGCGTCCAACGGGAATAAACATTGATTTTTTATTCCCACAAAACTGGAGGGAGGCCACGGGCCCGCGCAGGTTCGGGAATACTAATGTGTTCACTTTTGAACGGTTATTCGCGCCCCGCGCTAACAGTGCGCTCAACGTTTTTTGCATAAAACATCTCATCAAAGGATTGCTTAGGTCCCGCAGTATATTGAATATCAAAAGGTGCACGAACGAGAAAGTTTGGGAGGTGGGCGCGGTCGCGGCATCCCTAATGCCGGCCACCGTGAAAGCCTTCTTTAAAAATACACCTTTGAAACGTGTCTGGAATAAGCATTCAGTTTACGCTACGCAGTTATTCCCTTTGCAAATATATTATTTATGCGGTAAATAAAAGTAATCATTTCATTTTTCCACCTCGGTAATCTGATAAAATATGATAAAGTGCGTAAGCGATTCATTCGCGATGGTGTTTTGTTGAAAGCTTGTCTCTTGTTTGAACGAGAAAGTGACTAGAGCTAGATATCGCATTTCATTCCATTAACTCTAAATTACTGTAAACAATACGCCGTTAGACTCGACTAATAGAATGGTGCTATTTTTGTATTACAGGCTTAATAAATAACAGTAAATAAGTCGACATTATGGAGTTAAATAGTAAAAAAATATGTTGTGAATTGTAAAAGTATCAAAAACATTATTCTTTAAAAAAAATCAACAGACGTAGTCATTATGTTCTTATCAAAGTCGATCCGTACTATTAAACCTATTTTTAACCAAATCTGAATGACTGAGCATCCTTTCATTGTCAGTAAAGTTATTATTTAAAGTTCTCATATAATGATAGCCTGAACACAAGTGGCGGGTGGGACTACACTAGTGTATAATTATTCAAATCGATTGGAAACATAAATACAGTAGAAAGGGGTCAGGAGGCCCGGGCCCATCCTTTGATAGTCCCATAAAATTTCGAGCGACGAATCTCGTAAAAGTCAGCCGAGTGCTCGTAGGCAAACGTTAAAAAGCCACGTTCTTCGATTTACGGCGCCTATAAAATACATATTGCGATTCGTGATAAAAGTCCTAGCCGAATTCCTTCATACTGCCAATCGCAGAATTTATCTGGCCTATTCGGAATACAGAATACATTTAATACATTTTCTTCTTATTTTCCAAATATTAGTTTCATGTTAATCTTGTTTCTTTTACAGATAATTTGAGAGAAAACATCTTAACTGAGTTACCTTCAATTTATAAACAAGTGACGCCGTTTATCGCTAAACAATGTAATCTTTAACGTAAATGATTCCCTCTTAATAGGACGTTAATCATCTACAAGTATTGCCAAAGGCGAATTTAGAGACGCTGTACATCCCTTCAAAGTTTACCGACTGTCAACCTTACATTGCTTGTCAAAAACACTCTACAGGTTGTAGCATTAATGAAAAATCTTCAATGAAACGCTGGAAAGGTGTAAAAGTAAAATTGTGTTAAGAAAGCGACGGAAATCGACAAAATCCATCCGATCTCTAACTGCTAAATATATACGTGAGGCAGAGTTTTTTATGAAAAGCAATAAAGATGTTAGAGCTACTTTGTGTTTGGGAATTTATACCACTTGGAGGAATAAAACTTATATTGTTCAGGGGATCGCAAAAAAAAGTTTTCACTTAGCCCTGTCGAAGCGAAATCTTTATTGGATTATTTTCCTTTGAGACGTCCAGCCCTTACGTCCGTAATCACTTACAGGGAAAATATGAAAGGATAATTACTGTTACACCTTCGATATTTAAATTTTAATTTGTTTTGTATGAAAGGATAATTACTGTTACACCTTCGATATTTAAATTTTAATTTGTTTTGTATGAATGTAATGTGTGCCTTAGTATTTCTAAATATATATTTTTTTTAGTATTTGTATGTGTATTAAGATTACGAAGCTAGGCAAATTAAATACTTATATATAAATGCAATCTACAACCATTTCCTTTAACACGCTCGTACGTTTCCTTATGAAATTCGTGATTGTGGCTGGCCGGGTCCTTTCGGGATTGTTTAATTATTTCGCCTCCTCCGTGATCGGAATTAATCACCATAAGCAAAGATATAAACCCAAACGCCGGACCGGATTAGAGGTGCTATCGATCCATGGACCTCATTAACTTTCTTCTTAGATGGATTACTTACTACCTGTAATGCCATCGGTTTCATATATATGTACTAGATTCTTTTACGAAAGTTTTGTCTTGATTCGCAAACCTAACAAATCCATTCAATCCATCCATTGAGAAAATTAAGTATTTCTTTGTCCTTGATTTCTTTTTTTACGATATCAAGTGGCGGGACGGAAAAGTAGTACGCTTGGTGATAAGTGACACGCCTGTCCATAACAGTTGCAGTTGCCACTCAGAGCTTTTAATCACAAAGATCTGAGACATAAAGTTGATAAGTCTCATGTGTCTGTAGTTTAGTAGCTGTAGAGCTCCTTCTTAAAGAGGTCTTGCAGTGAAGTACTTCTACTTTCCCTATTTCTGTCGCCAAGCATTAATGTGAGCATTACTGCGTTCCGGTTTTAAAGAATAAGGGTGCTGGTGAAATTACAGGCACATGGTACTTGTCAACATATTTCAGGTGACAGGCGCAGTGGCAGTGCCCCTCATATCTTTGCGATTTAAACCTCTAAGTGGCACTGCAATTGTTATGGACAAGCGTGTAGCTTACCACCAAGTGCACGATTTGTTCGTCCTATCACTTGATATTATAAAAATAAGTTTCACTATTATTCATACCCTTCAAAACCGAAAAGCAGTAATACTCACATTAGTAGTTGGCGGCAGAATTAGGTACAGTGGCAATACTTCCCTGGACGAATTCCTTAACAAGGCGTTCTACAGCTGCTTAAAATATATGGAATTTGATTTATGGAATTTATGGAACACATTATGAAAGGTATGGCGAGGAAAAAGCCCTTTCTCACAAGTATTCTAATATACTTCTACAATAACCTGTGCCTACGACACACACACTGGAGCAAAAATTCTGGTTTACATTTGTGGTTAATTTGTGGTTAATGGCCATTATAGCACAGTAATATCTTCCTTTAAGAGATCCTATAGAATAGGTCTTTAAACTCTTGCAAATTAAAATTTATGCTACGTACTTTAAGAACGGTCCAAAAGTACAGCACAATTGTACTTATTCAATCCATTAAATCAAATGACGTGATTTCAATTAACAATTTATTGTAGTGTATATGAAATCACCCAAGCATTATTTAGCAAGCATTCTCTCTAAGTACTCTACCACATATATCCACTAGCATAACAACGTATTACCATAGTAGCACTCTCATTCCTGATTCACTCCACCTGTATAGCTAATGTGTCACTTCCCGTACATTACTCCCCCACTCAATATTAGTTCCCGAGACATTACGTCATGTCACGTCTTAAAGCTTAAAACATGTACAAGGTCCCTGTAAACAGATTTCGAAGCGTTGTGCGCTTATAGACAAGTTTGAATGCTTTCCCGTGTACCTATTATCGTATCAAGAAGGCTCTCGCCCGGCAAAACGGAAAAGACGCACAACGCTGCGCCCGAATTATTTGTAGATTGATGGCTTGTTGCCTATAGTATATTTATCTACCTATTTAAGTAAATAAATATTTTTTTATTGTTTTGATTGGTTCAGCACACTAAACAAGCCTCATTTAAGAGTGGTTACACACAGCGACTTTTTGCAGCAATGTAAACGCGCGATTGCATCGCTACACTTGCAATTTATAGGCGATTACATCGATGCAAACGCGCAACTGCATCGCCAATCATCTATCGCTATCAAAATTCGGCGTGTGTAACCGCTCTAAGAGCCATTTGTTTGTTCAATAACGACAGTTTCCAATTGAATATTTTGAAGATCACAATCTTTGTCAACAAAGATTAATAATTGACAATGACAGTTACAGCAAACTCTTACAAATCTTTTTATATTTATTTACATCTATTAGTTTTACCTTTTTAAATTTAACTGTACCTGTAGTTTTTGCCTTTTTTATGATGTATTCGGTTAGTTATAAGTTAATTTTCTGTTATAGCCGCCTTAATTTTTTGTACATCGTGTAACTTGTTTAATAAACTCTATAAGTATATGTTGTCTGGTATCGCTCACTGATCGTAAGTATCCGAACTACAAGAGGCATATAATGTTCTCGAAATATTCAAATATCATTAGGAAAATTCGTGATACAAAGAGAATTCGATTGTTGAACACCAACTAGTGCACATCAATATAGCAGTCGCATACAACCCCACAATCAGCGTATTCATTACGAACAACAGGCCTAATATAATTACTGATTTATAGCTCAGCAACTATAACTTAACGAACACAATAACACTGCTACGCTTTCCCTCCCTATATTATGAACAGGGTCCCACGCAGGTATTAAGGACCCCACGTCAACGTCACGCTTAATTCACAAAAGTCAGTCTTTCGCTTTTGCTAAGATTACGTATACAAAGGTCTTATTGTTTCTTTAAATTGTTGTCAATACTGGTGTTTTTTTTCCTGAGTAAAGTAAAAAATTATTCCATAATATGTAACGTTAATTTCAAATACTAAATGAATGTCGCACATACATGTGGCGACACCACATCGGGGCGTTGCTGGCTGAGTGCACCCCTGTACACGTCTTCGAACACGACACACTGCGACACGTACGCGTTTACTATTGTATGTAACCCGGTTAGGTAATTTCGGTACATGCTTCTAATCCAATTAGCTATTAAGATTCGTGGCCCGAATATTAATTCGACTCTGATTCGGCCGGATTGTAAGAAACTTGGAACTGTAACCTTATGTACAATGAGCATGAAGAAATATTCTTATGGAGGCTTGTTTCTATTGCGGAAGGCACACCTGCCTTTTTGGTACGTGAGGGTCACAGTACGGTAGTGGTTCGCCGTGGTCACGTACCAAATGCCGATAGTGTTGTTATCGATTGTGTTTACGATTCTAAGATTAATACTATACACGTTCTCGTTGGAACATTTCACAACACCGCCTGAAGCGAATGTTTCAAGAAAATGAAGGTGTCGCTTTAAACGCCTTGAAGTTTTCGAGATTTATCACAAATACTTCGAAATGAAATCCCGTCGCGTTAATTGTGCTCATAATGTACTTTTTACTTCATTAATGTCTTTGGAGTAACTTTGAAAAGGCTTTCAGGCTGGTTATAAAGTTTTAAGGTTGGGAGTTATCGTATCTTCTGCGTCATCGATTAGAGTCAAGACAATCATAAAGTTGAGAGACAGAGAGTAACCTAAGCTTTCGTGAGTCGGCCCTCACCTCACTGGTGGCGGAATTAATTGACGCCATCGCTTTGAGCAGCCGTCGTAATTTATCAAACAGCTAAACAAGCTGAGAGGTGAACACTATTTGCCGGCATTCGTGACTGCTGAGGTTTCACGGATCACCTCCGCAGGTGTTTATTATGAAGCCGCAATTTCCTTGTCAACTGGAGTGACATTGCTGACAAATTTGTGACAAATGGTTGGTTTCGTTCCAGGGACCAATTCTCGTAACTACGGCATTTTCTCGATTCCGAAATAATATCTACTGAAAGTACAACTAAAATTCTTGCTATCGATATTAATAGAGAAGCTAGGTCACCAGGTTTTGTATAGTCTATTAGTCGTATTTAGCAGCAGTAGAGCTCCTTGTGAAAAAGTTCACCCTGGGAAGTACTGCCACCTTACCTATTTCTGCCGCCAAGCAGTCATATAAGCATTACTACGTTCCGGTTTTGAAGTGTAAGGGTGCTGGTGAAATTACAGGTACATGGGACTTTTCAACTTTTGTCTCAGGGTGATGGGCACAGAGGCAGTGCACCTCAGATTTTTGCCATAGTTCTGAGCGGCACTGCAACTGTTATGAACAGGCGTGTCGCTTACCACCAGACACGCGACTTTTTCGTCGCATCACTTGGTATCATAAAAAAGTGCACGTTCCGTTACAATGGATTGTATCCGTAACGTAGTCGATAATGGTTTTTTATTGTTAAATGGTGAGCTGACAAGTCTGTTTGAAATAATTTAATGCAACAAAATGCAACGATGTTTCTTTTCTTTTAAAGTGTTATATCTCCATCGATACGATCGATGATTCCGCCAAAGTCAAGTTTATTACCTAGAATTTGACTGGTGTTTTTTCGATAGCAGACCTCACTTAGAAGAAGATCTACAACAGCAGTTAACAGATTTGACATATTAGTCAAATTTATATCAACTTTTACCATACGTATATGTGATGTACATTGCTATATCTGTATCGTTTTTATACGACTACGAGCGGTTACACATGGCGACTTTTAGCAGCGATGCAAACGCGTTGCAAACGCGTGACTGCATCGATACAAACGCACGTTTGCATCGCTATACTTGTGATTTATAAGCAATTGCATCGATGCAATTACGCGTTTGTATCGCATGTCGATGTAATCGCATGTTTGTATCGATGCTGTCGCGCATTTGCATCAATGCAATCGCCTATAAACTTCAAGTGTAGCGACGCAATCGCGCGTTTCACGCGTTTGCGTCGCTGCTAAATGTCTCCCTGTGTCTTACTCTTAGCGTGCAATTTCCCGATCTGGCAGTAAAAAGCAATAGTGCTTCTACTAACTCATTGTATGTCGAGCGCGGAGTGTTGTCTATCTATGTGAGTGAGATTCTGAGAATATCAAATCTATTTTCGACCGGCATCGACATCTTTTTCATTATTTTATGAAATATTTTTCTTGGTACAAAAATCGGGTCTCAGGTGTACCATCTTCGTACCTACGATTGCTTGAAAAAATCATTTTTATTTCAAATACATCATAGCTATGCTATGTATGCATAACTAATGTGCAAATATAGCTATTTTATGTTTATGTATACGATCAAGTACCAACCGAAGTGCTACCAATTCAAATTAGTTTACAGGAAATTTCTAATGCATGATTTTCAAGTTTCTAAGTTCTACAGTGCTTAGTAACTACCTCTACGGAGAACGATATATTTATCCTACAAAACTACTGCAATTAACTACGTGGATTCCAGTAATACTGATCATTTTATAATACTATAGTAAAGTAGCCAATTCACTATTACTAAAATACCTTTCAAAGCTAAATGTCGTGTTTTTTATGTTTGTACCCTAAATACTAATAACCTGCTTATATTAAATAGTTTTTGCTAAGTTGGATTGAGTTTAGTGATTAAAAATGAATGAGTAGGTTTATATGTCTTAACATATTATAAGTTTTATCAATAATTCAGCTACATATTGGATATACGAAGTCTTCGAGTAAAGCCTTTGGTTAGTATCCTACATTCTCATTAAAGTATCTAACAAGCAAGTTTTGTTTCAGACGAGGGTAAAATCCACAAAATCGTTCAATGGACCCGCAACGGCGACAGCCAATCAGCATTGCTCGACATCTTCGACGTCACGCCCGGTGAACCCATCCAGGTAGTGATCGCGAATAAGTTAATTAGCGGAATAATTGGACAGTTACGAACAAAGATGAGAAAATAAAGAAAACCTGGGAATAATTAGTGCTACGCCGACGTATCGCGTAGCGCTGTGCTACGAGGTCGTAGCTATTAGAAGGGTTGACTCAATCTTGGTATAAATTGTAATAAATAGAACCACAAAAAAACTTTCAGTTGACGTGAATATGCATTGTTTTTTGTATTCGCTACATGTTCTTTTGGTAACTAAAAGAATATATAATAGGGGTTAAAGTATGAAATTGCCGATTTGTACTGAAAATCTAAATTGTTTATTTTTTAAATTTTTAACAAATTTATTTAATCAAAATAGTTGCCATTATTATCTATACATTGCTGCCATCTAATGGGAAGGTTATAATGCCTTTGCGATAGAACTCCGACGATCTAGACTGCACAAACTGTGTGAAAGCATTTTGTACTGCCTCCTGGGAAGAAAACTTCTTGTCACGTAGATAATTGTCCAAATCACGAAAAAAATGGTAGTCCGTTGGAGCAAGGTCTGGTGAATACGGAGGATGACGAATGGTTTCTAACTGCAGTTCCTGAAGGGTCAAAATGGTTTCTCGTGCTGTGTGAGGTCTCGCGTTGTCGTGGAGCAATAATGGTGAAGATCGATTCATGAGTCGGGGCTGTTTTACTGCTAGTTTTGTCAACATGGTTCGGAGTTCGGCACAATAGACATCTGCCGTTATTGCTTGACCAGATCGGAGAAAACTATAGTGAATAACACCATGCTGAGACCACCAAACAGTTACCATTACCTTTTTATTGGTAAGTTTTGCTTTAGGACACTGTTGTGGCATTTGACCTGGGGTCAGCCATTGCATTTTTCTTTTCCGGTTATCATAAAGAATCCACTTTTCATCACATGTTACCATTCGATCCAATATTCCTTCATTTCTGTACCGGTTCAACAAGGCAACACAAGTTTCAACACGCGTTTCTTTCTGCAGATCAGTCAAATCATGAGGCACCCATTTTTCGTATTTTTTTATTTTATTGATTTGACGCAAGTGAGTCAATATTGTGGGTAAGGTAACGTTAAACCATGCCGCTAATTCCTGGGTAGTTTGACTAGGATCGGCTTCCACTATCTCTCTTAATTCATCGTTATTCACCTGTGTGGGCGGTCTTCCTCGTGACTCGTTCTTTAAGTCGAAATTTCCATCACGAAAGCGTTTAAACCAAAATCGCACGGTGCGTTCATTAGTAGACCCCTCTCCAAACGCAGCATTGATATTGCGGGCTGTTTCTGCCGCGTTAGTTCCGCGTCGGAACTCGTATTCAAAAATCACTCGAATTTTCGCAGTATCCATCTTTCTTGTCTAAATTGAATAACAAAAACAATTGAAAGTCGATATTCAAATGTTTCAAATTTAAAAAAAAAATCACAGAAGCCATTTGAAAAAAGTTTCATTCGAAAACCTCAAACCATGAAGATTCTATGAAAATTCAAAGAACCTATTGCAATAAAACGGCAATTTCATACTTTAACCCCTAATATATAATAGAAATGGAGTATTAATTCTAAGTAATAAAAAGGAAAAAAATTTACTTATCATTATTTAATCTTGACATGAAGCGTAGAAGTTATCATAATTATTATTATATTAGTTATTATTCACCAGGCAATGGCCCTTTCTCGAACCCATGGGTCACTGTACGCGGCTTCCGATCGACGAGTATTGCAACTACGACTGGCGCTATGCGCGCGGCGCTACGACGCATGCGTGAGGTGCGCACGCGATCCTTACTGCGGCTGGGACCGTGACGCCGGCGTCTGCAGAGAATACATGCCTGGGTTAGTATTTTACACAATTAATCCAATTAATTAATACTCAATAAAATCTGACAAATCGATCATCAAATACAGCTAAGAACTGCACTAACGAACGCTTATGTAATTCGTCTGAAAATTTAACCATTAAAAATGTACCTACCTTATCTTGTAAACGTCGCCGCCCCAATCCTAAACCTGTTAAAGAGGTTTATGGTTAATAGTAATTTAAAAATAGTCAATCTACATAATCACCTTGGGAGGCGGCCCGTCAAACACACTTCCATTCTCGTGAAGTGCCAGCAACTTCATACTTCGTACAAGACGCCTGACAGCTGCAATTGACAGCTCAATTGGCTTACCGACGATTTCCTGCATGTTTAATGTGCTACTTATCGATTCCAAGCGTTAGTAATTATGGAAAGTGTGACTGCGGAATAGGAATACAAAATGAAAATAATCTTGTAAATCAAGCATTAATAACGCACGCACGCAAGCATTACTCTTTAAATATATAAATAATTTTATTTGTCAAACAGACTCATTCAAGATGTAGCAAACGAGACAGCGGATATCTGTGATAGTTCAATCTCACGCAAGAGCGTGTCAGCTACATGGGGACAAAGCTTGCACCTCGGCAGCTTCGTCAAAATGCCCGAAGTACTGCACCCTCGCGCCGTCTCCTGGTACCATTATTCTAGAGACAAGGGACGTCACCCAATTACCTTCAAGTAAGTATCTTTTTGAATCTTCATTGTTTAAAAAATTGGTTAACTTCAAGCCATTTGGCAAAGTTCGTCCATTGCTTTCAACCGCATGATCAAACCATCACAAATCACATTCTCGTAGATATATAAACCGTAACATTCCATCTCAATAATTTAACGCAATGCAATTCGCCGACGGCGAATTTACAGCGCAATAAATGCAAACTAACTTGCAAGATACATTCAAATTACTTTAAAACGGCCTCGAATTTCTTAAACACTTGAATTAAACACGCATGCAACAACATTCATTAAGCTGTATCCAAATCTACGTTATCGCACTTCCGGCATTAATTAAAATGCAAAGAGGGTCAGAATTAAGGTTTTGTTTACCCACTTCTCATTTATTTGCCTTCGGAATTTTACTATTAAAAATAGGGCGTGTTTGCAACTGATATCATAATTATTATGGAAAATTTTAGGTATCTAGTTTATGAAAAGGAAACTTGTTTGATACTTTAAACATAGAAATGATTGGGTTCCAATCCATGAAAAGTGAACCTTTTGATTCATTGATTTATTTCAAAGTGTTTTCCGCCCGCGGCTTAGTTATGCGCCCATGCAGGTTATAAACTATCTTTTCACGAAATGTGATTCAAAACCGTGAAATTGTTTCAGCTCGATTAAATAATAAACATCCATTTAAGTATTGAAACTTTCTCGTCTTTGTAATATTAACGCGACGGGTAATTTTTGCTAAACATTGTTGATAACATTAATTTTTCCATTTTTTTTACTTAAAATTAACAAAAACACTGTATTTTTATTACAGCAAACCAGAGAAATATATAGAGACGTCAGAGCACGGTTTGTTGATAATATCGGTGACCGAAAATGATGCCGGGCGATACGATTGCTGGCTCGGAGGGTCTTTGCTCTGCTCGTACAATATTACTGTGGATACACACAGGTAAATTACAAGCAGCATTTTTAGAAACATTATTTAAAGAACGTAGAAGGATATAGGATATCTGACATTATCGTGACTTTTTTCCAGATGTTCACCACCAGAAAAGAGCAACGAATATCAGAAAATATACTCCAATTGGTGTCATGAATTCGAAAAATATAAAAGTGCTATGAAAACGTGGGAAAGAAAACAAGAAGTATGTACTCATTATAATGACCTTGGAAAATATCATGCGCTAATTCGTGAATTAACATAACTCAATGTTTCTTTTCCAGCAATGCTCGCGGCAAAATGACTCCAATCAGAACACGCACCCCAATGAAATCGTGTGATAGCTTCTTAACATCGCCTATCTCATGTTTCAATCGGTTAACTACTATGCGGGAGCTATCCCTATTCCGTATGTATCAGCTGGCCTCAAATACTTTAACATATTTGCGTGAAGAAATCCGCAAAATAAAGTGATGTAATGACGACTCTGTGCAAGTGTTGAGCTCAATATGTGTATGCAATTGTGACTCCACTAGCTTTTGTAAGGACATGAAAGTGAAATAAAAATTGAAAATAGTAATCGTTCCGAACATTGAGAACATGAGAAGGTGATTGATTATTTAAATAAACATTCAAAATTTTTATGGACATTTTATTATTAATATTAGAGGAACGATTAAATGAGCGTTGTGAGTTACGTTGTTGGAAATGGAATGTAAAAATTTAGGAATCGAAATATTGAAATTGTAAGTACGCTTTGTTTGTTGGGTAAGAGGTATAGAGAAATTGTTAGATTTATGGAACGTAACTATTTTCGTAACCGCTCGTTATTCGTACGAGTGTTTATGCATTTATTAATTGTACTTGTATTGTTTAAGAATAAATTTTATTTGGGTAGTAATTTTTTACATTAAAGGTTCTAATTCAAGTTGTTTAAGCCCTAATTTCGTGTTTGTATCGTCTTTCGGTGTTGATAAACTTTTTTTTTATAGACAAAAGTATCAAGATCATTATCCCTTACTCATAGACTAATGAGTCTAAAGATACGTGCGGCCGCGAGTATAGCGCGGTGGCCCTAATTTGAAATCTCCGAGGGTTGTGGGAGGGTTTGCCTCATTATTTTTCCCCTATTTGTGTAAATAGTTACCTAATTTCATTTCGACTGTACCTACTAAATGTAAGTGTACGTATAGCATGCACGTCCCTTATTGTAATGAATATATTTTAAGCCTGTGATATATTAAGAAAACTCATTTAGAAAATATATTTTAAGTACCAATCGGGACTTTTAGGACCTAAATTTGTCACAAAAAAATTTAGAGTTATTCCATTGCCATTGTTATATTAAAATTTTGTAAACTGAATTTAATGTTTTAATTGACGATGGACTGTAGCTAGTTTGCAGTGTTTTAAAATAGTTTAGGGAACACATTCCACACCTTAGTTACTATTAAATATTGTGTTATCAGCAATAATTGAGCGTTTTTTTAGAAAATGTATATATAATGTGCAAATGTACACGAAATGCTCTGTGTGGATTTATGAAAAAGCATTCAAACCACTTGGCTTGCTAAAATATCCGGTTTTCGTGAACTTTTAGCAAAAACCACAGAAGATAAAAACAATGGAAGTGCCTTAAACCTAGATTACTATCAGAATCGCTGCCACCAAAACTCACACTATCATAATGTTAAATACTATGGAATCTTGGTAATGGTTTGCCGCCGTTTCTAATTTGAAAAGACGTAACAAATTCTGGACTGTTAATATAATTCAACAAGGTAAAGCCTGTTGGTATACCGTTGAAAGTAATATCTATTATTAAAATTAAATAATATTAAACTTAACGATAATATGGAACACCATTGTGATTAACATTATAAGTGCCGACTATCATTTTTGCACTCTAAAGTAGCGAAGTAAAGCATTTTTCCACCATAAATAACACGACCTTAACGTTACAAGCGAAAATGGCGGACTAAGATCAAATTTGCATCCACTAAGCACTTCTATTGTATTTATTGTTCTGTGGCTATGTAAAACAAAATAATTTGAAATAACGTCATGTACCCTGCCTTCGTAACAGAACCGCATAAATATTATAGATAAAGTAAATAATGTATTGCTAGCGTACGGACGTAGACGTTGTTTTGAAATTACCTCCGCATATTTTTGTACAAAGAATTCGATTTTAACAATTTCATAGGATTAGTGGAAAGTATCATCTTCACCAGTACCTATATTGCATGCACCTTTTCACCACGGGTTTTGATCGGCCTAGAAAGCTATACAATATTATTGTTCCATTTTAGCAACTTTCTTATTCCTTATATGGGTAAAAGCAGGTTTAGTTCATTTGAATTGAAACCACACACATTTCATACTTTGCCTGTACTCTATCTCCATCTCTACCTGTAGTACTCATGTGTAATTTTTGAATCATTTTTATAAATAATTTTTTTACCAATGGCATCAATTTGGTGCTTCATAATAAATAATTACAACGCTCAAAATGCACTGATTAATTCTATATTGTCTGACCACACCTATGGTGAAAAATATTGCACTCGGAAAAGTTTTTCGATCCCATATCATATATTAACTGTACTTAAGAGCTTGTACATAATTGTCATCATTTTCCTCATATTAGTAAGTGAATAGCTATCGAATATAAACTTGCATTTTATAAAAATAAAATATATTTTCTAGACTTTTTAACAAGACACCGTAAAAATCCGCTACCATTTCGATACTTTAAAGAGATCCCTAAACTGCTAAAATATGTATGTTCTTTATAACCTCACAATCAATCAAAATAATAGTTTTCAATATTAATAAGGTAATAACGCTCATAAGATAATATAAATAAATTATACTTACATAGTTTTTGTTAGCAAAGGCAAAAGTCATTTATACAAAATTGAACAATGAACCGTGATTACTGTAGTAAATAGCTAACTTAGGTGCTTCAAATTATTATTATTTCGCTTAACGACATGGCTTGAAATTAGTATACGTACTCTATTATTTAAATTTATTATTAATGCTCTCGTTTGCCAATTTTTTAAGCGTACGCTTCTGTTGTGCGCAAAATATATTATTTATTTCTATTTATTCCACGCATTGACATCGTTTTATACTGATTCCAAGCCATTCTCATATTACCAATGTTCTCTCATATCATGAATGTATATAGATCGAAATTATAGATTTAGTTATAAAAAGTAATCATGAGAAATATCTGAGCTTTGTCGTTTATTAAAATAAGATTGGGTACTTAAGTATTTAGTAATTAATAAGGATTTCCCACTCCCCGGGAAGGTCTTGCGCAATAATTATAGCTAATTACCTGTAAACCTAATTAATTTACCTTAATTATCTATACTAATCTGATAGCTCTGTAAATTCCACATGTTACTATAATCTTAATAAGTTAAAATTTCGAAATGTAGATTAAGATTTTATATAATAAACCTATTGAAATGTATCTTGCAGCATACTGAAGTTTTATTTCATCCTCTGTAATTTTATCAAGTTTTTAAAAAAGTACCTACTATGTCATATATTATAATTATTTAATCACCAATCGTAGTTATCTCGATTCAGTAAAATAAGTACATATGCGAAGCGGTCGGCCAAAAATATGTAAATAGGGAAATGCGCAAGTTTACAAAACAGATCGATCGTTTATCAATAAAGGCAGCACTCGAAAAACAAAGAGGAAATGTTTAAAATAGTGTCAATTCATCAAGTCGCATACCGGGTTGACATTTTCGTCATAACACGAGGGGTTCGCAGTTCTCCCTCGCGCGAGGGCCTATAAAAAGTAGGGCCGCGTAATTATATAGTGCCACTAAACTAATTTCACGATACATTGCCGACGAAATCTGTGCTTGGCACCGCCCCGCCCCGCCGAAATCCGATTTCTACTTCATAACGAAACGCTTGATTACTATTGTTACGTGTTATTTCCTATGAATTGCTAATGTCGTGGTGAAAATTGCTCTCAATATTTTATGGATGGTGAAATAAGAGAAATTAATAGCGACCTTCGCGTTTTCAAGGTTTATTTCGTGATTATATAGTTAATGATGTAGTTGTACGAAATAATTTTAGTAGCTGTACAGTGAAGGTCTAAAACTAAAGTTATTCCACTGCATCAACTCAAATGCAGTGCACTCTACCGACTTCGAATTGGCAGATTTTATGATAGAGTTCGAAAAATTAGAATTATGTCTTTAGAAATCTACATAGATGAATATTCAACAATAACAATAATAATTATAACGCACACATTCAACGTAGCCCCGCACTAGAGAAACCCTGTGTCGCGGGTGCCACGAACACACACTTAGTTTACCACAAATTACACCCAAAGTCACGAGAGAAATAAATGTAGGCTATGCAACTATTTCTCCCGCCCGGAAATCGAACCTAGGACCTCTGCGAGGCAGTCCGGCGTGATGACCGTTTACGGCCACGGAGGCAGTTAACAATTTAGGACAAAATGAAGGCACTCGTTATATAACTAAGAGGTTATTCTTAAAAAAAACACCGTGAAATTAATGAGATGTAAGTACTTACATATGGATGGATGCCTTAACCTTTAAAGCTGCTCAATACTCACGTATTGAATCTACTCAGCATAAGCACAGTATAATAAGAGCAAATAGGGCTCCCCGATAAAGCGGGGGTAGTCTACACGTCGGTTACATTACGTCTACTTAAATGTAAAATCACATAAGTGACATTTTCCACAAAAAAAATCTCTATATTACGTACTTGTTGTAAGAAAATCACCATCTTTCTGCAGATAAAATTCTTATTAAGGTCATAGCTTTTTTGTTATTGAGTTTCACATGCAGGAAGATAAATTAAAGCTTTTTGTTTAAAATGTCATTTATGTGATTTTACCTTTAAAGAGACGCTTATTTATTATTTTAGTTGTAGGTACAACTAAAATAATAAATACACAAGCAGTAAATATGATTTGAAAAAATTAAGGTGTTCATCACAATATTCTCGTGCTATGCAATAGGTAATTAAAGATTGATATTTGAATACCAGCATCGCGGTTTGGGATGCGTTAACTTATTGGTATATCGATTATGTAACTATGATAATAAAATAGAAATTAAATGCTGAGCAATTCTGAATTTGGGGCACTCTTATTCTAACGATCACAAACACAACAATAAATACGTCTACTATTAGATGTCATTTTTTAAACACCGAACGACCGCTTCATTTCTATAATTAATGTGCATGCGACAAACCGCGCTATGCAACGCGAATTCACCGCGAGATTATGCGAATGTGTGCGTTCGTACACGGTGTGCGGCGGGTGTGCACACATACAAGTCGCGCTGTTACCTTTGTATGGAGTTACCATACTTATCTTATTATTATATGGCATAAGGATGTATATAAAATTATTTTCTTGAATACCTCGCACTTACCAATTCAAAAAGCTAAAATGCTAGAATATACAGGATGTAATCGTTAAGTGTGCCCAGGCGATTATTCTATAAATATAATAGATATCAAAAAGCTTTAAACTGGTATTGATAATACGTTACCTAATGAATCAATCGACAACATTACACACTCTCATACATTTAATAATGACATTTCTAGAGAGGCTTTGGTTTTCCTACTGTAAGAGGTAACCATAAGTTAACAAATGACAAAACTGATACAAACAAAGCAATGTTAAAATTTTGGATATTCCCAGTTTTATTTTTATAAATCTATTGATGTCGATTTACTCATTAGGTAACGTACTTTCGATATAAGTATAAAGCTTTTTGATATTTATATATATTATATTATATTTATAGAATAATCGCTTGAGCACACTTACACTGGGTACGATGACACCCAGTATATCATTTTTCGTAAATTTACGTATTATTAATGATGATGTTTGACCATGACTTTCTATTATATTTGTGAAATTACTCCACTAGTTTGTTATAATTATAATTATAATAATAATAATACCGCACACTCTGAACATAGCCCCGCACTAGGGAAACCCTGTGCCGCGGGTGCGAAGGACACACAAATAGACAACCACAAATTACACCCAAACTCAGGAAAAAAATAAATGTAGACCATAGAAATATTTCTCCCGGCCCGGGAATCGAACCTAGAACCTTTGCGTGGCAGTCCGGCATGGTAACCGTTCGGCCATGGAGGCAGTTAAATACAAAGATCGAACACTTAGAAAAAATGCTTTCGATCCGGCTGGATTCAAACTAGCGTCTTCCAGCAAACCGTGCCAGACGTTACGCCAACTATGCCACGGAACGAACCAGAGGACCTTATGAATTTTTCTGCGTGCTTGTTGCTAATCTTTGTATTTGATTTTTTGCCGTAGCGCAAATAATGAACAAAAACATTAGTCGTTAATTCTAAATGGTAGCTGTAACTAGTCTGCCGCTTCCGAATGAACTGAATTGGTAAGAAAGCAGTTAGTGCAAGTCATCGTGCCAGCTGACCAGCCCGTTGCCACGTTTGTAATCGCGGAGCCAGTATACGGCACAATCTGCAATCTAATATGCAGAAACTTGTACTTTAATATCTACAGTTCCATAGACCAAATTACGTGGAATATGGGTATATCAAACATGTTCATAGATGTCGAAAATTTAGTCTCACATTGTCTAAATTATCTAATGATATTTATTTACAAAAATTTCGCAGTACAACAACTAAATATTCAGAAATTATTGCACACTGCACGAATTTAGTTTGAAAAACCACCCTCTACAAAAAACCTAAACAAATACAAACCACGAGTTTTTCATAATGGATTAATAATTGAAGGGATCCCTCCCTTGCAGAAAGCGTGTCTCTATATAAAATCCCAGACCTGCGCTGAGGCATGTAATGTTTCATTTCATGGTGCCGCCACACGCTGCGGATTTCGTCTCGATTAAGTAATTACACACGCGGAAAAACTAGCCCTTGTGTAGATTAGGGCTGTTTGGGATTTTCTGGAAGAATTCATTTGAACAACATTATGCGGATATCATATTTTCGACGACACAATTTTCATTGTCATCTTCCTTGTAATTTTTTTGTCACAATTAATATTCTAAGAATTGATATAGATGTTGTCGAGTCAAACTTGACAATTTAAATTCAACTTAATACCGCATTCAATAAAGACGGCCCACTGTCTTAAATAATTAGAAAATAAATGATTGCTATGTACAAAATTAGGTAAAACATCAAACTTAGCTTATTTATGCAGTGAGAACAATCTAACTTTGAATAGTTCCGAGTCCAGCATAAACAATGCAGAATTACATCGGTTTCAAACTAAAACCATTTGAAGCTTACACAACTGTGCATAATTCTGGAAACCAACGCGATAGAATCCGTAAATCAGACGCGGGTTTTGCGTATTTGCTATTCGGGATTACAGATTAGTATTCCGCTTAAATCAATGCATCCGTACCCTTCTCAAGGAGCTGAAGGGCACAAGATGTGGTCAGGAGCTTATTCTATTTTGTCTATGTATCAGTAGTGTTGTTGAATATGAATGTTATAGTCTGTCCGTATCAGAGCAACGCGTGCATAGATAAAGTAGTTGCTTGCAAGCTGTTGCTAGTGGCTAAGATCTCTTTGATTCAAGTTGCACTCGAGTACATGTGTGATAGCCTAGTTTACGTCCATTCTCCAATTATTAAAAACTGCGCCTTAATGGCGTTGGTGGCATTTTCAAATGAATGAAGGAAAACAACGCGATGAAACATGCATGTCAAATTAAGTTATGAAAGTGATTTTAATAAAAATAATAAGAAGAATTTATTCATAAGCACATTTACAATATAAAAAGGTTAATAAAGGTACAGTTTCGAAAATGTAGTGGAATCTATTACTAATGAAAAGGATGGAGCCTCAACACTAGATGGTGATTTCAGGTTCAACCTTGGTACATGGACATTTTGATGCCGAATTGCATGTAAATTACATCATTTTGACCCTACAACAAAAATATTGTGATTGATTTCAAGCCATGGAATTAGGGCCAGTTTTTAAACAGAATCGAGAGTCAGGTCAGGCACGTAATCCTTTATTACGAGCGCACGCGGTTCGCCCGCGGTATCCCACTCTCGTAAGCGCATTAGTCGAATTAACAATTAGTCATGCCCACGTCTGCCCGCGAAGTTTGCGCAGATTTACATAACAATAAAGCCCTTTCGCACTGCCTCCGATGGCTCTGGCGATTTTTTAAATTAATTGGATCGCGAACCGTGGAAAATTAGACGCACCCTCACTGATTTGTGGTCAGACTTTCGTGGAAATTGCGTTAGTTTTTATTGTTTTTTACGTCGTTCGTTAGTCAATTACTGCGTATTACGTCTCAAAATGAAAAACATTTTAGGTTAATACAAGTCATACACCCACTCTAAAGTTTTATTATTCGACCGGATAAAGCATTTAAAGCAAACGATCGTGAATGATTTATAAAAAATAAAATAATTTGAACTCGTAAAAGTATTCGGGGCAGTGAAGCATCGCCTGATACTGTTTATCCACGCGTCCGCGCTCGCGCCGCATCAGCGACACATCATCGCCGAAATGTGCAACGATAAAAGCTCGAACTAAATCGCGAAACAAGAACAATAGGCGATTTAAATTGTAGCATTGTGTCCAACAACGCGCCGGAAAGCGACACGTCCGCGAAGAATAGACTCATTTGCCTTAACACCATTAGTGCCCTGACCCTAACATCAGTTTTTGTTTGTTAATCTACAGAAAAGGGCGTAACTCATTTTGTCAACTCGTAATTTCATTTCTCTTGGACCCCAACTCGACAGCTCGCTGTAGGCGGCGCAGGACATGGGCAACGATAATTTGTTTAGTTAATTTATTGTCTACTTAATATAGATTTTGGGCTTTAATTCATTGGCAAAACATAGTTTGTGATTGAAAACATTGTGCTAGCAAATAACAAATTGTAACTCTGATTTCCGGTAAACAACTTGCAAGGGCTTTTAGCATTAGAAATTACTTTTTAACTT
The DNA here is from genome assembly GCF_003589595.1 of Hyposmocoma kahamanoa. NCBI lineage: Eukaryota > Metazoa > Arthropoda > Insecta > Lepidoptera > Cosmopterigidae > Hyposmocoma > Hyposmocoma kahamanoa. The sequence continues at coordinate 1,116,136 of NW_020654972.1, forward strand.
TAGGTACAAATACATTTATATTTGTAATGTGCCATAAATTTGAAACTTCACAATACCCAGCCGTTATTCAGAAAGTTTAACCGTCCCTACGCATAAAAAGTACCACCAGCGTCCCAACCAAAGGTGACGGCACGTTTGAATATGCTTAAAATGCAATTTTACAAGAGCACCTTTATTTATGGTCCCCAAAAATGTAAAATGCAAACGTTTTATTGCGGGGCTTTATAAAAATACGAAAAACAAACAATGTCCCTGTTATCCCAAGATGGGGAATGTCGGAACATATTTGTACAAGAGGGATGTACCATGAACGTCTATCGAACAGGTAGACTCCCTTGCCTTCTGTTCGATCCTTTATTAAACTAATATCAAACAAAAAATAATAATCTCGCCTACTTAATCAAATCACAGAGGATAAATAGAGACCTTTTAAAAGGCCCCTTGAAATTGAAGATTCAAATGAGCGATAAATTTGATTATTTCTTACTACAAAGAGATTTAATTTTGATAAATCAATGTATAACGTTGTTCGGACTTATTAAGTCCGCTTCATCGAAGTAGCTAGGCATCTTTAGAGAGAGTAAACTCATTGCGAAATAATTTTATCTTTTTATCAACGATATCTTTGTTACTTTAAATGGATTTAGAATTTCTTTATTTTTAACATTAGTTACGAAAACTTTTGATTAAAAACTGCCTCAAAATGCTACGCCCATCTCTCTTGGAATATAATTATGAACGAAAGTAACCGCATGATGAATGTTAATAACGTTCAACCCATTTGCAATATTCTTTTTTAGGCGCTGTCTCATTCTCGAGTGTACTTTGTCTCACGTAATAGCAGCATTACCCTCTCCGCGGCGACGAGTGCCCGTGAAAAATGTGAAATATTTAAGATGCAAAATTTTATAATAAGCTTGCCGAGATTACACCTTGTGCTCATCTATTTTTTACACAGCGTCGGCAAGTGGGACATTTTTATTGCCCCTAGGCGCCCAGATTAGTTTTGTTCTGTGAATTTGATGCATATAAAATGAGCTCGATTATTCAACGCCCTCGTGACTTGCTTAGTATTGTAATATGAATTTGAAATGATGCCATATGACTCGATCCTATCGTCTTTACAACATTTATGACTTGGCATGATTTGTTTGTAGAGTGCAACTTCACTTATTTATTTCAAAGCAATGTAAATTTATATTCATATATTCATTGGGTAAATAAGAATTTATTTCAAAAATAATTATTTATATGAGATTGTATTTGGTAAATAATACGTTGCAAATTAGCTTGTTAATAAGAAGGAGCCAATCGGACCAATACTATATGGCATTTGACAAAAATGTCATACTGATAATGGAATTCAATAGAGCCATTACAATATACTAGCAGGGACCTTCGAGTTTGGAATTCCGAGAACAAATCGAAATGGCGACAGCAAAAATGACATTCTGTATCGAATGGACGACAAAAGAGAGAATATGAACATGTGCAAAAAATATTTGGCTCATGCATTTGGGAATTTCGCATGACAGAAAATTTAATACGAGGGGAGTCTAATATTAAACCTCGGGGACCCATCACTTTTAATATCTGGCCTGCGTCCTAGCGGACTCCTAAATTATTTACCAAATAGAAAGGTAATGGTCGCGAGGCGTTCGAATGAAGGTGTGCAAATTTTATAAACATGTATTGCTCTCCGAGAATGTGTTAGCTTGACACTAAATCGGAGTCTAACATCGCGGACGCCAAATGTTGTCTGTCTGCCCAAAGGGGGCACATCCCCAAACCAAAGTGAATTTGGTTGTTCTTTTTAAATGGAATTTATGAGTATCATGTTATGACGTCTGTAATGACTGTATACGTGATTTTGTGCTCAAAGAAGGTCTACCATGCGTTGAATTATCGCTTGTCAGCGAATTTACTTTATATTTAATTAATTTGATTTATAATTTTAATTTGCCTTTTTGTTTGATTTTTGTAATTGTACGATTTGAATATTCGAAAGCTAAAAGCTAATCTGGAAATGCAGGTTAAAAGATATTCTATTTATTAATTACTTACACGATACTGTGAAAATTACATTTATTGGTTCCGATACATATTTAAAAGTGTTATGCATAAAACAAGTTTTTCATACTGAAAGCGCCGCAAGCTAGTCGGAAACAAAATAGCACACGAAATTAGTTGAAAAATTTCAATTGAATTTTTATACGTATCAAAGAGAAAATTAAATTGTATAACAATTGGCTATTTTATCTGGCTGGGATTTATGGGGAAGTCTCGATTAATTCGTACACGTGTCCGCGTTTAGGGTGAAGGGGTAAGTCACGGGTCATAAAGAGTCACGCTCCGTGGACTGCGGCTAATGGCGCCGCTGGCCGCACTGCTCTGCCTTGTGCCTCTACTGCTGGCAAGAATTGCCTCTTTCTGCAGTAATGAAGTTCCTAATGGAACTCCCGAAGGAGCTAAGAGAATATAACCATTTTATTCCAACAAATTAAAGCTAATTCATTTTAAACGTGTAAGTTGTAGGAAAAAGAGCCTAAAGAGCCTGTTATCATGAATCCAACTATGCGTTAGAAAATTGCTAACAGAGTCCCAAAAGGGTTGCCCCACGTGCAGTATTTATGTTTCCTTATTTACAAATCCTAAGGCATAACAAAAGTACTCCGGTCTTTATCGTAAAGTTATATGTCGAGTCGTAACTCGAATGTCCTCCGTCAGCCAACCGACTAGTACATTTCCCTTTTATGGATTATTCAAATGAAACTTCTACCTTCCGTCTCACGTCAACTCATAAAAAGAATCTTCATAAATACGTAACAGGAACAGACATAACACAATGCGGGCTTACGTTCGCTTATTTAAAATTCAATGGTGCGTTTCAAATCGCTATTCCGTTACTTTAGTGTTTTCTTTGTGGATTGCTTTAGTAGGATATAATTGCACAATTTCCCGATGGTAGACTAACAGAGAACTGCAAACCTTTTTTTTAATATTTATAAAGCATTTGGTGTTCTTATTGTCTATTACACCAGTCATGTAAATGAGATGTGTAAATTCTATCAATTGTAATTTTGCCAAATATCGAATTAAAAAAGAGCTTATTTACATCTAAATTACATTGTTTCGAGAATGTTGTTTCTATTGTAATAAGTATTCCAGTCAATACTGTAACTTTAACGAGGTGATTCTTCCTAAAACTTTGTTAATCAGCGCCCTCGACTCTGGGGTTGGATTTTGTTTATTGCATTGCAAGCTCAGATTTAGTGCGGAGAGGTGGCCAACGAGGTGAATCTAAAGGGACGTTGTTACACCCAGTCGATGCGGTTCTAGACTAGCTCGCTGTTTACTTTTATTAGTACATTTCACTAAATTAGGAAAAGATTTTAAAGCGTACGGAATTAAAAGTATGTTTTATGATGTTAATATCACAAGAGAGGATAAAGTGAAGCAGCATTAACCTATTACGTGGTCTTGCAACAACAATATAATACTACACTGCTGTGCGCAATATCGTTAGGGAAATTTCAGCAGTTTTACACTATTCTATCGGCACGTACATATTTCATAGATGACTTCAGGTATTCTTTTGACAAACGTTATAAGTACAATGGTTTTATTTATGTATTTTGTAGTTTTCGTCATTAACGATAATGTACCATTGTAATTACATTGGTAAGGTACAATAAAAGCTTAAATACTAGAAACTAAAACTTGAATTAAATTATATGAATAAACAGGTGTTCTTAAACAAATCAGACTACCCACATACGTCTTTAAGAAAAAGGATAACAATACATTTATTGCCTATAGTTATAGGTAATTACAAAAGGTCATAATAAATATTACATTGGTTTGTGCTCTATAGTATATTAAAGTGTACTTTTTTATTTAAATGTTACAGGCTGAAATTAAATTATATTAAAATATGAAAAACAATGTTAATAAACGTCATATTGCTACGTTTTCGTCAAAAAACTCTTGTACACTATAACAAAATTTGGTACTCAACCATTTAGAGCGGTTACTCGCTAAATAACAAATTAATTAACGATTTATCATCACCAGCATTCCGAATGAATTTAAAAAATCGACTTCGTAAAATTTCAAAACGCTCCAAGTAAAAGTGGTTACACATGGCGACTCTTAACAGCGATGCAAACGCGATGCAAACGCGATACAAACGCGATTCAATCGTCGGTCTACCCTCACACACACGCGCGACTTTAAGCAGCGTCGCAAACGCTCGACTGCATCGATACAAACGCGCGATTGCATCGCTAGACTTGTTATTATATGAGCGATTGTAAAGTCGCCGTGTGTAACAGTAGTTACGTACTAAGTACGTAATAGTACATTATGATATAAGTGCGGTAATTTTCAAATAAAAAAAAAATCAAAGCGCACGTATGTCATACGACGTTTTATAACATATTTGCGAGGAAATAAATAAGACTGACTTTCTTAAACTAATAAATCTTTAAATACTTGTTAAAGCAGTTATAGAAATTTGAACAATTTTTAAAAAAGGACTGTTACGTTGCCAGTTGGCATTTTTAATGTTGTCAAGTTATTATTATTAGTTACAATCTCCCCAGTCTCTCTCCCACTCTCTTGAGTGAAAGTAGGAGAAACGAGACCACAGAGTTCTGCAGTCGGTGGCGGCGGCGGAGGCGGTTGCGGCTGCGGCGACGATGGTGGAATGTACGCGTGTGTGCTCGTAGATGGTTGAAAGTCAACACTTGACTCCAAATTTATGTTCCTTGTAATGCGAGAGCTAATTTCTTCTTTATTTCTTATCGAGTCTTCTATGTATCCTTCGGCTACATTGCTTGACCGCCATCCTCTGTGGCGTTTTACTGTCAATAAGTCCGCACCTGAATCGGCGAGCAATGTAGCCGAGACCTTCTGAAACTGTGTCCTGTGTATTCATGTGCTTGAGGCAAATTTAAGTGGCAATTTCTTTCGGCATTGCTCCCAATTTATTAATGCCAACAATGGGTTGGTTAGTGCATTTTCCATTTTGGTAATTTTGAAAAAATCTGTTGGAATTAGCTTTTGTTGAACGAAGCGCTTCGTATTTCTTTACTACGTCGTAAAAAGGCCCCTGTATTGTGAACGACCTTGGAATTTTATTTTTTGTGTTTTTGACCTGGACAAGAAGAACCCGCCCATGGTTCTCGACATCATTAGTTGTTATGTTTGCCAACTCTTGACGTCTACATGCACCATTTATACCAAATATTAATACAACCTGAAAAGAGATAAAAAGAACGTATAAACACCTATATTGTAAAGAAATACGAAAGTGAAAGAAATTAATAACAATAATTTAGTTTTTATCTAATGCTAACATATTTTTATAGCGAAATCGGAAACTCAACAACTAAAAACCAGAGACTACTAAGTAATAAATCAAGTAAACAAAAAAAAAATCAACCAACCGTAATCAACCGTAAGGCCTTAGTCACTGTAAAAAAATCCCGCTGTGATCTAACCCTGTGACGCATCACGCGCTGATGCCTAACACCGATACAGTATGTAACCTTCCTTCCTTGTATGGACTTTGGAAGACCAACCTAGGGCGCCAAATGCACTGATACTTTGATACGTCTCAGAGAAACGGTTGGCTCCATAGCTGGGGTGGTGGAAACATTAAAGAGTCAAAAGTTTCAGACCTCGGCTGCGACTACTTATTCGTACTCTTCGGTGCTGAAACCCTTGATCCGTCGGTCCCAGTGCAGTGATGTGAAAAAAATATTGCCCAATTGGCCCGTATTAACACAGCATACATTTATGCGCATGTAACATGTATACGCAATAATAAAATTCCGGTTGATATTCCAAATTTACCGTTTTGCGAGGTTTAAAAATATAATGAAACAAAAACTTTATACTAAATGTTATTTACACAACTGGGTAACAGGATGACAAAAATCCTTACCAGTGACCCGTTTAGTTCTTGTAGGTTGTCCCGATCTTTGAAATATTTTAAAAGTGTACAAATATTTTTTTACTAACAGCAACCCCATTTAGTAGCAGTAGAGCTCCTTGTCAAAGAGTTTGTCCAGGGAAGTGCTGCCACCTTACCTATTTCTGCCGCCAAGCAGTAATTACTGCGTTCTGGTTTGGGAGGGTAAAGGTGCTGGTGAAATTACAAGCACATGGGACTTGTCAACTTATGTCTCAGGATGACGGTCGCAGTGGCAGTGCCCATAAGATCTTTGCGATTTAAATGGCACTGCAACTTACCACCAGGCGCACGACTTGTTCGTCCCGTCACTTGATACTCTAAAAGAAGGCCTTAGAGTTTTTTTACTCATTTTTATCGAAGAAATACCTTATGAACGAGTAGTAGAGCTTAATCAATTTCAAGTGTGCTTACCTATGAAATAAATGTATTCGAGTTTGATACAAAGTAGGAACGCTACAACAATGCCACCCTTGGGCACCCTGTCGCGGGAACTCGATTTCATTAATTGAATATAGGTAGCCCTAGTTTTTATTTAAGCATTTCAGTTATGAATATTAGCAATAGTATCGTCATTGACTTACAATTATATGGATGTCGGGTCCGCGCTAAAAAGTGTCCGAACTTATAGGGCGTTAAAATCGTACACTGAGCGTCATTCGCGCTTTAGTCTTCGTTTGTTCGACTGATAGCGAAGCAAGCAAAATTAGACAGTACTGCGATGACATTACAATTTAAATTCAACGTTTTAGCTTTTTCATATTCCTTTACATGTCACTACGTTTAAATAGGTTGACTTGGGACATTTTTTTCGTGGTTTTTGTATTAGACCCGTCGTCTATTTATTTGTAAATCAATGAGTATCGTAATAAATTTACTTATAATTGGCAGTTATAAACTTGCAATTAATATTTTTATTTATTTTCGTTACATTGGCCTGTTTCGTCTGTTTGACGCGGGTTAAAAATGAAAAACATGATCGTAAAGTTTATTTTTAAATGATTGTTTGTGGTTGAAATTTCAGTTGGTATTTTTAAAGTAAATTGACATGCTCTTATTTTCACCTATCAAAATAAATACATATTAATTGAAATATTTGTCACTTCTTAAAGATTTTATTTATAATGTATATAATCATACTTTAAAATTGACTTTCTGCTAATTCAAATTAAAGAGAAATAATTTTTAAATAGTTTTTACCCCCTAGTGTAAAGTCCTATTTTTCGAGATACGACAAGATTGCTTTCCGGCGTCGATATGTGTACTCTGATGAACCATTTTATATTTGCATAGAGAATGAAGCATTTTCTAAATCCTTAGGGCGCATTTATTAGTCACGAATTTCATCGCGCTCACCAAGCGCGGCCGCCGCGCGGTCGAAGAGCGGAGTCCGTGTTGCCGCCGCGCAGTGACTGCGTGCGTGCGTCTGACTGTCATGGCAAAATACGCTCTATTTGTTTAGACTGTACATTTTAACTTAAATGTGCGTCCCGGACACGCGGCGGCTGGGTGGCGGCCGCGCTGTTGTATTATTCAGAGGAATTTAAATATTGTTGCCTAGTATACTGAAAAAAAGTAACATTCAGATTCGCCATTAATGTACATGAAGGCGTAGTAACTGGGCGCTAACGGTGCTCGTACCTTTACATTTTTTGTTACACGCTATTTTGTAATGAACATCTCGTGTTTTTACTAATAATGTGCCGCAGAGCCATCTATTAGCTCATAATTGGAAATTTCTTATACTATAAATACCGAAGCAACGTAATTCACTTCGTCTTCTACTCACCGTATGAATGGCATACGCTATAACACTTGCCATCGTGGTGAAAGGATTTGTCATTCGACGTAAAGTGTACTGACCTCCTCCTCCCACTCAGATCAGAATCAAGTTTGAAAAGTTCATTTAATAAATTAGTAATACCGAAAACCGAACGTGAGACCTCTACATCTAGCGCCATTAGTACTCTAGCCACAGAACTAGCGAAATCGTCACAACAATAAAAAACAAAAAACAAGTATTTATTTATAATTAATAATCAATCACTATTGATCAAACACAATAATTATTGATCAAACACAATAATTATTGATCAAACACTCAGAAAAAAATCCTGCGATCCATCCAGATTCGAACCGACGTCTTCAATCATACCGTGGCAGATGCTATACCAACTAAGCCATCGAACGAACCTGCGGTCCTCACGAATTTTTCTATGTGCTTGTTGTCGAATCTTTGTATTTGGTTTTTTAACGACTTTTTAGCCGTAGCACCACCTATGAGAAATCCATAAAAGTATTTCGTCACCCCGTCAGATACCTTTACAGCTACCAACCCCGGCTAGAGATGTCGCTATTCACTGTAAATTTTTATTGAATTGATATTCAATTATTTTTTATGTGAAATTACTCCACTAGTTTGTTATAATTATTAATACAAAGATCAAACACTTAGAAAAAATTCCGTTGATCCGACCGGATTCATACCAACTAAGCCACGGAACGAACCAGCGGACCTGGCACGAATTTTTCTATGTGTCAGTTATCGGATCTTTGTATTTGGTTTTCAACAGCTTTTTAGACTTGTATTAATAATTATAATTACAGGGGGATAAAGGGGTCCAAACTACATCTTTCGGGCCCCAAGTCAACCTCAACCTGCACGTGGTATTCCCTGCCGACCAACGAACGAGGCTCTCACACAAAACTGGCCACGACGCACTGGGCAGCGCGGCGTTTTACGGCTAAACCCCAAATATGTTTTGTGCCAATACACTACGGCCCACAGTCCCCAGCATCTCCGCTATTCCTGGTTCTGGCAGCGGCCATGGTTCCGGCGGGGCAGAGGACGCTAAGAATCGCTGGAAGTCGACCAGCTGCCACAAACCAACGACCATGACCCTGGTATGTTACAACGCCAGGACGTTGAATACGGACGAACGATTGCTGGAGCTCCAAACAGAACTAGAGATCATCAGATGGGATATAATAGGGCTTTCGGAGGTAGAAGGAAGGGTGAAGACCTGATTAAACTTATTTCAGGTGATCTATTCTTCTATCGCGGTCAAGAAGACTACATATGGAGGGGTTGGATTTCTTGTAGCGAAAAATATTTCTCCGTCAATTATTAACGTCAAGAATATTTCTACTCGCGTTTGCTTTATTATACTCAAGCTGAACAAACGATACTCGCTCAAGATAATACAAGATTACGCCCCAAGTCAGACCATCCCGACGAAGATGTGGAAGAGTTCTATGAAGATATTACGAATGCTCTAGATGACACAACATGCCACTACAACACTATCATAGGAGATTTTAACGCCAAAATTGGAAAACCATTAATTAATGAGAAATCCGTCGGTGCTTTCGGTTTTGGGGTTCGAAAAAGAAGGGGTCAGGCTTTGGTCAACTTTCTTGAACATAAAAAACTTTACGCGATGATTACGTTTTTCCAAAAGCGGACATCAAGAAAGTGGACTTGGGTTAGCCCTGACGGAAACATCAAAAATGAGATAGACTACGTCATGAGTTCCCATAAGTACGTAGTAACCAATGTCTCGACCCTATCATGATTTAAGACCGTAAGTGATCACAGATTGGTAAGAGCGAGCCTCAAGTTTGATTTCAAGAGTGAAAGAGCAAAAATGGTGACATCACAGAGAAGGTATAAAAAACAAACAATCTCTCTTCTCCCAGATGTCTTTCAAGTAGACCTAAAAAATCAATTTTAAGTCTACATGAACCAAACTTGGACGTAGATGGCATCCACACACTGCTATGCATTGGTCGTATATATAAATCTTTAACCGAAACTACGAATAATTATCTAGGCGGAGTCCGAAAAAAGAATAAAAAGTTGTCATCAGGAACTATAGAACTAATAAATAATAGGAGACATATGTTGTGTAAAAATGTTAGAGATAAGAAAGAAATAGATATTATAAATAAGGAAATAAATAAGGCAATACGTAATGATATCAGAAAATATAATACTAATATAATAATTAACACTATTAAAACATATAAAGGACCAAAAGTTTTTAGAAGGAAGACTAGCACAGGTTCTAAACAAATTGTAAAACTTAAGGATATTGATAGAAATATAGTGACAGATAGAGCTAAACTTTTATGTATTGTAGAAAAATATTACTGTGAACTTTACATATCTGTTTTAAATGAACCCGATCTGTCAGGGGATGAAGTCAGAGCCCCTCCAACCAAAAGATACAACACGGAGGCTTTGCCTCAAATACTACCGTGCGAAGTTGCTAATGTTCTTTATTACATGAAGGCTGAAATGTCTCTCGATGAGGACAGGATCACAGTTGAACTTCTCTGTGCTGGGGGAAGCCAGTACTCTCGGTCCTTAATAATATTTTTAACAAAGTCTTACAAGAAACTCGAACACCAAGACAATAGAAGAACGCGTTAGTCCCAATTTTACACAAGAAATATATAGCCAAATTGAGTAACTACCAAATTGAATAGTTAGTTCATTGTCTCAAATTTACAAACTGTTTCCAAAATTAATAACAAATCGCATCACTCGACAACTTGATGAATGCCAGCCTATCGAACAAGCCGGCTTTTGGAAGTGGCTTCTCCACCATAGACCACATCTACATGGTGAAGCAGTTGATGGAGAAGTGTCACAAGTACAACCGACCCCTTGCCATGGCCTTCGTTTATTATGAAAAGGCCTTCGACATCGTCGAACATTGGGCCGTGTTCCACGCTCTCTATCGCTGTAACATCGACTTTCGCTACATAGATGTACTTTGGGAGCTGTACATCTGCAACTCTACAGGTTCGAATGCATGAACTAACCAACCCTGTACCAATCAAAAGGGGAGTGTGGCAGGGAGACATCATTTCGCCAAAACTGTTTATTGCTGTCCTAGAAGACATAATAAAAACTCTTGATTGGACGAAATGTGGCGTTAACATCAATGGAGTCTTCCTGTCCCATTTACGGTTTGCAGACGACCTAATACTCTTAGCTGAAAACTTTAACAATCTCCAGCGTATGCTGCAACAACTGTATGTGGGTATATCTATGTGGGTGGGCCTCAAGATGAATATGTCCAAGACTAAGATTATGGCGAACATCTCCAACGTCACAAATCCAAGTGTCACAGTTGGAAGTGAGATTTTGGAGATGGTCGATCAATACATTTATCTCCGGCATATTTTATCTTTTGGCAAGGAGCATCATAAGGAGTATCGGAATTTAGCTAGGGCGTTTGGCAAGTTGGACGACATTCTTAAGTCAGCTAAAATTCCACAATGTCTGAAGACCCGTTTATATAATCAGTGTGTTCTGCCTACTATAACTTACGGTGCCGAGACATTTACGCTCACGTAGGAGGCTGTGTATAGGATGAGAGTTGTAAAGAGAGCCATGGAGCGTGTCATGCTCGGTATCAAGCTTATAAACCGTGTTCCCAAATACCAGATCCGAAGTCGAACTAAGGTAAAGGACGTGGGTAACCGCACCAAGAAGCTAAAGTGGAGCTGGGCAGGGCACCTGATACGGAGACAAGATGACAGATGGAATAAGGCGATAAGTGAGTGGCGTCCAAAGACTGGATACAGGAACGTCAGGGCGTCTAGCGGCGAGATGGGCGGATGACATTACAAGAATTGGGGGGCGAACCTGGATGAGATTGGCACGGGATCGTGGGGAGAAAGAAACTTGAAGGCCTATACCCAGCAGTGGGTGAAGTCATGCTTGTATATGATGATGATTAATAATTATAAGAATTAAGTGGAGTAATATCACAAAAAAATAATTGGATATAATGCTGGTGAAACATTCTGATTTTCAATAAAAAATTAAGTTTTTATTTATATTCTAATAAAATGATGCAAAGGACTAACTCACATTACAAACTTAAATAATAGACTAGGCCTAGATTATATGGATGAAATTGGGTCACCATAGCAGAGTGCTTCAAATGCTGGCAACGTTTCTCTTTTTTATATCTATACTATTACGTTGAGAAAGGTAGTTGCTAGTGCTTGTGTCATTCCTAACATTTTAACCTACCGCCTCTCAAACAGAGGTCGTGGACTGTTAGTTTGCCGTGCCGAGAGTTTTTAGAAATTTATGTGCGAAATTTAATTTGAAATTTACCACGAGCTTTTCGCTTAAGGAAAACATCGCGATGAAACCTGCACGTCGAGGAAGGTTCACAACCCTCGGAAAACGTGTGAAGTCTCCAACGCATTGGGACGGCGTGACGGCCCAGCAGTGAGACGTTTAAATGTGTTGATGATGATAATCAAATTTAAAAAATTGGTGTTGGAAACCTGAGGATCTAGGTTTTCAATGCGGCAGCATTATTGACAATACGAAGTGTGTTCTCTAATAACAATTCCTCGTAATTAATCAGTGCTAGTTGTACAACAGCACACATTATTACCAATGTTTGGTTATTGCTAAAGCATTAGTTGTGTAGACACAAACGACATTGTATTCGGCATTGTATTATACTCTAAGCATCTTGCATGAATAACTACATTTGATTAGTGGTTTACTATAAATGATGTATTTGTGGTCTACTTGACGGTAAGCGATAATAGTTGTGTACCTGTTATATACCTTTGTATAGTTACTTAATTTGCTCAATTTACCCACAATTATATACATGTATTACGAAGTATGTTTTTATAGTTTATAATTTAATGTTATTGTTAGGATATAAATAATAAATAATAATAAATAACGCACACACTCAACATAGCCCCGCACTAGGGAAAACCCTGTATCGCGGGTGCCATGGACACACACATAGACAACCACAAATTACACCCAAACCCACGAGAGAAATAATTGTAGGCCATACAACTATTTCTCCCGGCCCGGGAATCGAACCTGGGACCTCTGCGTGGCAGTCCGGCATGGTAACCGTTCGGCCACGGAGGCAGTTAAACACACGGAAGGTATAAAAGGCACGGAGTATTAAAGGCACGGAGGGTATAAAAAATCTCTGACTTATCTTTAAATAAATAATAATTCAAATTCAGTTTCCAATTAGAGTGTCTAATCAATTTTATTAGTAATTATTAATAATAATTACTACATTGTATGTACATTATTTTTTATTAAAAAAAATTATACATTATATATACTTATATATATATATATTCCCACGAAAATGTACATGTACTTGCTCTTGTATCAATAAACATAGATTTCATTTAAATATTAATAATATATATATTAATAAAAATGAGTGTCAGTAAATTCCTGGGAACGTGGAGCCCCACGTTATCGAATAATGACAGTTCGCTCAGAGAACGTATTGTTTAAGTAAATTATCATAATTTAGGCCATATTAAAACGGACAAAAAATAAATATAAAATAACATTCAGCAGCAATAGCAGCTTGCTTATTTTTCTTTTTTCACAGTTCTGCATTAATAACGCTATATATTTTCCTTCACTTCATCAGGCTTCATAGTTTACGGGTCGTATTCCAGAACTCTACTCAATGCTCAAGTCAGGATTTGAGCAGATTTAAGTTTGATTTCAAGCACTGGAAATACGACCCTAATGGCAAGGACTTGAGTATGATTTTCAGTGCTCACTGCAATACTCAAGCCCTGACTTGAATATTGAGTAGAGTTCTGAAATACTACCCTTAGTCTATGCTCGTGCCTCCTTCTCCTGTATATATTGTACATTACATAATATTAAAAAAATTATTTAATTTTCGATATAACGTAAACCAAAAAGCCTTGATGCTCGAGTTTCTGACTGATGTCGATGTATTGTTGTTTTTCTAAAATTCTTATCATTCATGTTAGTCTATAAGGTACATATACATATAAAGGTCTGGGTAACCTGATGATAATTAAAAAAAATTAACGAAAAGGGATAGGTTTAAAACCTTACAGCCAAGTCTTTGGTGATTATTATGTATGATTTTTTGACGTAATTTTTAGACGCTCCAACTACACGGCAAGTACTGCGCTTACCGTTCATGAAATGAAACAGAACAGTTACAAAATCATATACGTTTTCATTTCAACTTTAAATTCCTTAATCCTGTAAACGTAGTAATATATTACAAAATAATGAAAAAAAACCTCAATGTTGTTATTAGGTGTGTTATTAGAACCTATATAATATTAATAGGACGTGATACGTAGCAGTCAAGTCTGACGGTATTTGCAGTTGATAAGCGATGTTGTCTGGCCGACCACCGCCTATGCTTGACACAAATCAATACTAGGAGAATTCCCGGTCCTGAAACCTGTATAGGTATGCCATTACGTCATGTTGATTTATAATACTATAAAGCAATTTAAAGGTACTTCAAAAGAAATTTAATTAAGCAATAACAATAACAAATATAAGGTACTCTTGGTATAATAAAACTCATATACGTCAAAAGTGCAGTGAAAAATTAATTACGAACTTGAAACAAATTTTGGATATTTGAAATTTTATAATTATGTGCACATGGCGACTTAGCAGCGATGCAAACATGCGATTGCCTCGCTACACTTGCGATTTTCAGGCGCTTGCATCGATGCAAACTCGCGACTGCATCAATACAAACGCGCGATTTCATCAATACAAACGCACAATTGCATCGACGCAATCGCCTAAACATTCGTATCGATGCAGTCGCGCGCTTGCATCGCGTTTGCATCGCTGCTTAAAATCGCGCGTGTTTGTAAAAGTAGACGATTAGCGACTGCATCGCGTTTGCATCGCTGCTAAAACTCGCCGTGTGTAACCGCTCTATATTTAATCATAAAAAAGTGATCGGCAAATTTCGTTCTCTCTCCTGAATAGTTATCAATTTTGGGAGGTTAAATTTGATTACTCAAGCTGAACATACTCTTATTTTAATTATAATATTGCAATCCATTGCACTACTACCTCTTTTCAACAGTTTGTTGTTTACGAAAGCAAAGTAACACTAGTAGGTATCATCATCACGGCACCTAGTATGCAAATTGCAAAGGGAGATATACCATTCTGGTCACATTTGCGGTCAATGAGGGATGTCGGTTGTGCACCGACCGCCGACGATGCCACGATTGTACACACACATCTGAATCAATGCCATTGACAAAACCAGGTACATTATTCCGGTTTACTGAAATAGATTAGATTCAGAAGGTTCAGTGTTATCGTAGGCCAATGAGTACAATGCAACGAAATATATCAATATCGCGGGCGTTGCTACCTGGCAATAAGACTGCCTATTGCACTCTGCCTTTTATCTTTTGTTTCTTTCTGCAGTTTCAGTTTTTTTTATAGCCGCACTAGGAAAACCCTGTATCGTGAGTGCCAAGGACACACACTTAGACAACTACAAATTACACCCAAACTCACGAGAGAATTATTTCTCATATTTAAATGTAGGCTATACAAATATTTCTCCCGTCCCGGGAATTGCACCCGGAACCTCTGCGTGGTAGTCCAGCATGATAACCGCTCGGCCAGGAGACAGTTACTACACAAAAATAATTCATAAGTACTTTTTATTTTTATAAATAAAACATAGGAAACCTATTACTGTAAAACCTTAGAGGAAAACTAGAGGGAAAAATCCGAAAGGAATAAAATCGAAACCAACAATAGGCAAAAATATCGATGCGATACAATATCGTAAGAAGCGTATTGAGTAAGAATGTTCATACAAACACGGGGTTGCTCGCATGAGTGGATATACCCGAAACTCCACTTAGCTGGTATAATTTTCAATGAGTAATGGTTGCAGCCCGGCTGACCTAGGCCAACGCATTATACGAAGGAGGCGTTTCCGACACGAAGCCCCCTGCAATGGATAGGTCGATTATATTGACTGCTATAAAGGTATTCGAATGCTGCAATGAAATAATAATGTTGTTGCAATGTATTGAAGTATTATGGCACGACTCATTACTTTATTACAATTAAATTATACAGATGCCGTAAGTATGCACAGACTAAAAATGTATCATGGATGCATTTCAGGAAGAATTTCAATGGAAATCATACGCACACGTTAAGTTTCATACACATCATTACAGTGGGAAGTTTTCAAACGTAGTCCTTCAACGTTGTTTCAAAATCAACTTGATTTTAATACACACTGGCAAACGTAATAGTACTTCTAAATCCAATGTAAATTGCCAAGAGTTTGGCTTCTTAGATCCTTGTAACTTCCGGTGCAGGGCAGAGATTGGTCACGCTTATCTCTGATGTAAACATGATGACGTGATGGGCGCCGATCGGAGCGTAGATACCGAGGGGTAACGGAATAACCGTCATTCCCTCAGACAAGGGAATGACGAGTCAAATGAACACGGCGACTAATACAAACATTACTTTATTAAAGCGAAATATGCGAAGTAGAGTATCTCTTAGTGGTGTATCTACTATATGTTTTAATGCACGAGCGAACCCGATGTACAATGATATCAAAGTTGTCGAATTAGTGTAATTGCACGCTTCGATGCATACCTATATCTATGGGAGTTATCAAAGTAATGTTAGAAGCACATGTTGAAGTTCAAACGTTTAATTGATGCCTAATTTAAGGTACCTACCTAAACATTTTTTTTTCGAATGCCTATCTGAAAGCTGACGTTTAATTAGAGCGTTTGCGCACTATGTCCAATTCTTATAAGTTCCGAATCCGAAAAATGACGATCCGAAATGTCACAGGGATCATTCTATCTTAAGATGTACAAGCGATATTCATATTTTATCGGAATCGAATCGGACTAAAGCGACACTGTGCGAGTCCGCACTTTCTAGATTTGTATAGTTTCGGATTCGCAACGAATACGAATCAGGGGGTCTACTCTCGATCTCTGTCCGAAACAATTACTGCCAAATAACCAATACTTGACCAAATGAAAAGACGCGTGATGCGAATGAAGCTTCATACTGGATACTTGTCTTTTAATTTTATCGAATATTACATATTCGACAGTAATTGTTTCGGACGGATGTCGGACGAAGATCGATAATAGCCCCCTGGTGCAGAGAGCAAGTTACCGATATTAATTTTACGTTACCTAAAAAAATAGACTTCTCCAATCCAGTCCAATTTCTTTATAATGGCTCCATCGATTTCCACGATGAGAAAATTTGCCAAGAATATTTCCTTTATTTTTTCCATCTTTTATGAAGAATCCTTTTTCTTCTTCTTTTTAATTGAGCTGCCTATACATTAAACTGCCTACGTAACCGAACGATTACCATGTCGGACTGCCACGTACATATATTTCTCTCGTGAGTTTCATTATGGTGGGTGTCATTTATGGTAGTCTATGTGTGTGTCTAGTCTAGTGCGGGCTATGTTGAATTTATGCGTACTACTTACTTATAGTAATACTTACTTATTTTAAATTATTGACGATGCCCTTTTAGGATTTCGCCAGCATCAAGTATTCCTTTAGGGTATCTACATTTGACTTATTCCATTGGTATAAAAGATTTTTTTTTACTTTTTCATGCACTTCGCGGTTTGCGTTTGTGCCACTGCAAAACGGGGAAACTTGTTTACGGAAAACAATGGAAGGGAAAAATAATTTGGAAGAAAGGATCAGGGAAATGTGATTAAGGTTGAATAGATATATAAATAAATAAATACATACACTTAAAAAATATATGAGAAATGTATATGCGTAGGCTGACACTGTTATCTACCTCTATCTCTGAGTTTGTTTGATTTTGTCCTTAGTCGTCGTCTATGATAATTTAGATTAATGTTGTTCACAAAAAAGGTTGAAATAAGGACAATACTTTGTTAACGACATGTTTTTAAAAAAATAATTTAGTAAATTCTATTATAAGCGTACATATTACAAGAGGAACTTTGTTAGCAAAGACGAGGGTCTTTTTTAATTTTCTTTTAATCCTTGTTCCGAGTTGACTTGAGTATTTTTGAGTCGGGTCTCTTGCAACGGGATAAAAATGCAAACGGGCAAATAAAACAAACTTAAAACAATTCCGTCTTTAAATGCAGGTGCATTATTATGTTAATGTACAAAGTCTGTGGAAAATACAGGCCTGAAGACCACACTCTGTAAGGGTTGTAACCCTAACAAGCCGTGATCACGTCCACGGCAGTAAAACAGAAAACTTCCGGTCCACAAATTTATTAAAAGTCGGGTTAAGAAGAAATGGTAACAAGGAAGTAAGGAGTAAGGCAGTAACAATAAAAAGGTATATATAGAAAAACAGGTACATTCATATAAAACACTTCCTAACTTAATGATGAGTATAAAGATATTAAATACACTTACCCCGAAAGGGCCAGGATATACTAAATTACAGATACCTATTCATAGGTACATGATAAGGCTGTAGCTGTATACACTTATTAGAATTGACACATGAAACAGCTCCATCCGCTGTCGCGATCGAGCAGGGAGTGACGATGGAACGAAACAAAATCAGAATGTGAGGCAAAAGAATAGAACAATTCAAAATTTAAATTTAAGTACGAGTGGCCAGGAACCGGAGAAAGGCGATAAAAAGGTGGGATGACGACGCGAGGACGTCCACCGTCACAACTCTAACCTCTTTGACAGTGTACAATATATGAGAAAATATTATGGATAAAATAATTTACGTTAGCTGTAGAGATTTAAAGTAATTTACGTAGTTTTTATGGAATGGATGGATAGATATTTTTGAGTATCTATTAACTTTTTTAAACATCCTTTCACACCAAGCTGGCCTGGATTAAATTGCTATCTAGCAAAAAATAATCCTATTTGTTTGTCTTTGTATTCTATACTCGTGTGCGATAAAAAGCATTTGCATTAATTTCGCAGTGTTTTACAATGTACGAGTTATTAAATCATATTTTCATTTTATTATTGTCGTTTGGATTGAAATAGATAATTCAATAAAAATATAGAGAAGGAAAGTGTATATTTATTTTGTTTTCTTCCACATATGTTTAAGTCATGAACTCCAAATACTAAAGTGATAAAAGAATTAAGTTATTTTGAAAAATATGTGTATTAGATATTTTCAATTATTTTTATAACTAACAGGATCCATGTATATATAAGATACCATCCTGCCATTCTCTATACTATTCGCGATGCAATAAAGAGACACTGAGTAAAAGAACACTTACTGCTATAATGTGCCCAAAATCAAAGTCAAAATTAATTTGAAAGCCTAGGGTATTGTTAACTGCGCCTGTAACCTATAATGTTAATTATATAAAACATTAATTAAATTTTTATTGAATTGATATTCAATTATTTTTTGTGAAA
>NW_020654972.1:1135763-1173236 GCF_003589595.1 Hyposmocoma kahamanoa
TTCTGAGTGTTTTTTCCGAGTGTTCGATCTTTGTATTAATAATTATATAAAACATCATTTAGAAACATTTTAGAAAGCAAGAGTTGTAAAAAAAGCATTTCAACAAAGTTTCGACCACGTTATGTTTCAATGTTAGATAACTATATTAATTCTTAACTACTGTGCTTCTTTTTTTTCTCTGACTGGTACTAAATAAAACAACGAAACTTAGATTTTTTTTATTGTACCAAATGACGGGACGAACAAGCCACGCGCCTTGTTCTAAACGCGACACCTATCCATACTAGTTGCAGTGCCACTCAGAACTATATGATGATGGTGGAGATCTGAGGGACAATGTCACTGCGCCTATCACTCTGAGATATAAGTTGACAAGTCCCATGTGTCTGTAATTTGACCAAGACCCTTACTCTTCAAAACCGGAACGCAGACTGCTCGGCGGCAGAAATAGATAAGGTTGCAGTACTTCCCTGGACGCACTATTTAACAAGGAGCTCTACTGCTATTAATAACAATATAAAGAAATTATAACACGAAAGACTTCAGTAGCCGATTACCATTATTTTATATCTCGGTTTGTTGGAGGACGCAACACATATCCGTGCTGTTTTTTGCGGGAATTAGCAAACATTCCCCAATGCTTTTAATACCGCACGTAGAGTGGTATACACATACATTTTATTTTACTATATACGAACTCGCACATCCATTAGCATTTTATTGCAGCATAGAAAATTTATATGAAAGCATATTAGTTGTTGAATCCTAAAGGACTTCTGAAAAACTTTATTCTATTTGGAATGAAAAAACGTGATTGTATTAAATAAGTCAAAAGTAGATAATTAATAATTGTTAAAAATGAATATTTAGAATCTAAAGTAGGTACCTTGTATACGTAGCTATTTCATACTTCAATGTAAATACACTACAAATATACTTCACAAGATGATGTATAACTTTACGTCTTTGTAAATAAACTTAGGACTTTTATAATTTCCGTCCTGTTATAAATTATATTTGTCATAATACATACTCAACGCTGTAATTGCCACAACCAATGTTTTAATTCGTTACAAGTTGTAACAAAAATCACATATTTGTTCCTATAAGTAAATAAGTAAAACGTCTAAATGAAAAATAATCACCTAAAAACCCTTTCCAATTTCCTAGTTAATGGTTAAAAGCTAAAAGTACAGTGAGATTATCCCTTCAATAGATACGTAACGTAAGTATTAATTTCCCGAGCTTTCGGTTCTTGAGTAATCCCATGAGTAACTCTCAATGGTGCATCATACTAAGGCACAGTGTATTTGTCGTACATTCAAGTTTAATGTATTTTGAAAAGGTTTCTGTGTACGAAATGAAACAAAAAGCAAAATGTTTATAAGATCAAATCGAAATTTTAGAAACGAATACAATATGATTATAACACAGGTTAATCTCATACCTCAACTCTGGGTGGTGGTCCCAACCAAGAGATATATCAACTGAAGAATTTGTTTAAAATATGCACTATAAAGAAAGTCACAGATTGTAAAAATAATCCAGGCAATGCACAATTCAATTCCAGAATGCATGTTATGTATATCTTGAAATCTTCAAAATTATTTGTATGAAAGTGGAATTACTACTATGAAATTGTTACACTGTGGTGTCAATATACGTCAGATCCATTTATCATCATTCATTAAGAAGCATCACGCACAAGTTCTCTCGTGGCTCCACCGCAGGAAGGGTTTTAGAAGGGAGAAAAGTTACTTCAACTATAGATAACTATCAGGGTTGAACGTATGCGCTGACAGTATTTGAATGTATTCAACATAGTGACAAAACGCTCCAAAAAATATTTTTAACCGACTTCAAAAAAAGGAGGAGGTTCTCAATTCGACGGTATGTTTTTTTGTATGTATGTTACGCGATAACTCCGCCATTTGTAAACCGATTTTGATGATTCTTTTTTGTTGGAAAGAGGGTACCTCCACAGAGGTCCCATTTCATTTTGAAGAAAATCATCCACATCTAAGGGTGGCTGTTCACGCATGAAGATCATTTTTATAAGTAGCGCCTAAATTTTATTATAAGGAGCAATTATTTTAATGGTTGATTTTGCTATTCTCCAATTCAAGGCGTTTTTCTCTATCAATATACTTTGAGTAGTAAAAACCGATTTTTATTGTCTCCGGTGTCAAGTTCCGTATAGTGGCGAACTAGGGGATGAATCCGGGTTTACGCACTTTCCGGTAACAGATTTCAATAAAACTTAATTAATAGATGTAATTCCACGTACTTTTGAGGTCGGTTTTTTTAGTACTCTGTACTAAGATTATTAAGATGAAATATTTACCGAACGGCCGCTACATGACGTCCCATGTTTCTGAAAGTTCACGAAGTAACAGCGAATTCACGGCAGCGTGACGATCATCTTTTTCCAGGATAATTTATCTATTTTTGTAATAAGTTTGTACACTTGTAAAGAATATTTTTTCTATTTTAGCTGTTTTATAATACTAATTTTAATATTAAGCAATAAAATATTTAATTGAAATTAAAACAAATGTTCATTTTAACCGAATTCAAAAAAAGGAGGAGATTCTCAATTCGTCTATATGTTTTTTATGTATGTTACACGATAACTCCGCCATTTGTGAACCAATTTTGATGATTCTTTTTTTGTTGAAAAGAGGGTATCTCGGTGGGCCCATTTAAATTTGAAGAAAATATTCCGCCTCTAAGTGTGGCAAACTAGGTGATGTACTTTTGAGGTCAGTTGTTTTAGTACTCTGTACTGAGATTATTTTACACATAATTCTGTAATAAGTTTCGATAAGTGTCATGTACCTCTGCAGGCATAATAATCAATTATTTAAAATATTATCCCCCATTTTAGCTACGCCAAAGTCGGATAAAAAATATGTACATAAAAAGATTTATATAAACTGAAGTATGTTCATAAAATATTAATTTCCATTTAAGAAGAGTAGCAACGTGATACCGCACAACACATCATAATAAATGATTAATTGATAGATCGCAGTGAACACTAAGCCGATAAGCCTCAAGTTTAACTTCGCTAATGGTTTGGACAAGACCCTCGGAGTGCTCTTATTGTTCCTGAAATGTTTGTTCCGCTTTAGTGAAAATTGCAACTTTCACAGAGTAGAGTGGAAAAACATACAATTCAAGCAGAGCTATCGTCACGTTATGAAAGAAAACACTGAAACACACCTGTTTTCCGGGTTTTGACTCTTGGTCTTTAGACAATTTATAAGTTTTAACTTAACTTTTAAGTTATGCGCTCTTTATAATATTACAGTAATGATGAAGGACGACGAAGCAGTATTACCACAAGAACTGCAATAACTGCTCAAATACTCAAAATAAATGTAGTAACTCCCACATATTTACATACATTTTTATTAACGAAAAATGCCGTGTTAGGCATTTTTATAATTAAAAGAAACAACATTTGTGCTAGAAGTTTCAAATACAAGGATTTTCCCATGCACATCTCCAACAGCTGTTCTTAAGTTTAAAAAAAAACAAATAGTTAAGTACATTTTTATTGTATTGCAATAATAATCAACTGATCATAATTAGTAATGCTTTAATTTATTACGGAGTGTACTTACACAAACATGTACCCAAGCCTCAATCGAGCCCGCATGTGTGTGGAACAAAATTGTTCCATATACCAAAAGGGCTTAAGACCTCTTAAAGAAAACCAGTGTCTAGTGTTGGGACCTACATGGGTTGACACAGTATAAAACAGTGACTGAATATAAGCACAAAATGTTAATCTATAACCAAGAAAACGGAGTGGATGTAAGCTGTTGTGTTGTGTGTGGTGTTTCAACAAATAAATATTTTGTAATTTTGACAACTACATATGTCTTGGCCATCGACTCACTTAGAAAATGAAGTAATTAAACAAGCCTAAATATAATAGTACCAAGCGGAACAAGCGGATCGAGTCCGTTGTTCAGAGTATATCTCACGGGAGTTCTGATCTATTGAAAGAACCCGCTCAGAGGCCGGCAGCTCTTTGTTGCGGATTTTTGTGGATAATATTGTTCTTGTCAGTTAATTGACTCGAAGTTGAAATGTCAATCTTGAGTACACCTATTAAGATAACAGTCCAATTAAATGGTAATTTGCCTTTAGTGAAAGTATTTTTCAAATAATTTACGCAAGCGTACACTATTTTTGCTATGAAAATTGAAAATATTTACATAGCTGTTATAATATTACGACAAAAGGGGTACGTTTCTTGCTCGTAAAGTTCTTAAATTATTTAATATTGATGAAATAGATTTTCCCCATCCAAATACCAACCGTTAATCAACTAAGATGCACTGGTTATCTCTAACGTTTTAACGTTATTTATTATATTTTCCGCATTGTCGTTCACAATTTGAAACAAAAAAATAGAACATGTGGAGTGCCTAACATAATTAATCAATGCGATAGGCACATGTTAAGCTACATGGTTATCAAAAATGTATAATCCAACCAGCAGACTGTCATTATCTCTATCAATTAATGTAACGTCATTGTAATCAATATCAAGTAAGTGTGTCGTTAACGTCAGTGATGCTTGGAAATTGCCAAAACTGAGGTATACACACAACCCAATAGTTCATGCGCTAAACAAAATCAAAGATCAGAAGAGAACATGTGGCAAACCTGGCCGTTAGAACTGCCGAGTCGTGTCTGGCTACGTGGACTCGTGGAAAAACTAAACACTGAGAATCGTTCCATTTATACGACGTATAAGTGTTCCCATGTTGATATCATCACAAACTTCCACAGATATGACAAAAATCTTATCGTATTTTTTTTCTATTTATATATGCAACATTTTTTTTTAATAATACGAATTGATGGCACTGCCACTGCGCCCGTCACGCTGAGACGTAAATTAAAAAGTCCCATGTGCCTGTAATTTCAAAATCGAAACGCAATAATACTCATATTTCTGCTTGGCGGCAGAAATAGGTAAGGTGGCAATACGTTCCTGGACGAACTCTTTCACAACTAGCTCTTTTGCTACTAAATAAATAAATAATATATAGCGTACATGGTTATTCTCTTATTGTTTTGACTGGCACTTGTTTTTCAGCTTGTTGTTTATAACACACATTGTGTAATAACTCTTATTAAAGTATATATTTGTCGTGTCATGCTTACTCGTTTTTAGTTCGCATCTACAGTCACACAATCAAAATTCGTTTTTAGGTAAATCAGGTAGCACTAAGAGAACTTAAAAAATATTTTATACCAATTTTTAAATATTTGATATTTATAAACCGCTACAACACTAAAATATGTTCAAAGAGTGAAATACTCACGAAATATTATTTATTCCACTTTATTTACAAAATAAAAGTTCAGTACTAAATATAATTCCAACATTGGCTGACTTTTTAACAGACCCTTTTCTCCCATGGGGCTCTTCACAGCCCAAAAATTTGGCAACATAAACTTGTTTTTAGGAAGTTTAAAAAGCACTCTGAAAGAGTTGTCTACAGCTGAACAAGAGATGGCTATTAAAGTGCTTACGTCTTAGAAGCGGTAAAAACTTACTATAATGGACATTTTATAGGACTACATGGTGGTAATTAAAAACTTAATTGAAATGTGTTTATTACGACGGTAATAGCAAGCAGAATTAGCACAAGAATTACGATAACTGTCCAAATAATAAAAATTAATAAAATAACTATTTACACCGAGTTACTTAGTTTTTACTAACCCGAAACTTAACGCGGCATTTTTATAATTATAACAAGCAATGTTTGTTCTAGACGTTTTAAAAACTAGGACTTTTCTACTTCCCATACACATCTGGCACAGCTTTTTAAATTTTTATGAAACAAAAATTTTTGTGATATTTGCTCTGAAGAAGAAAAATAATTTATTAGTTTTATGTACAGGAAAACAAAATGATGTCTTGTTAAGAGGTTTAAAATTAAAATGTAACTATATATAGACATAATAAAATTGTATTTATATCACTTTTTAGTGTTTCCATTGTCTAAGTACATAACTTTCATGCAACTTACACTTAATGGAAATCAAATTTTATTGCATGACGTCTTACCTAGTCTGATTCTGGCGCAATGCTAATGACAACAAAGTTCTAGGAAATTAAGTAAATATTTCTTTCATTTATGGATTATGAGAACCACATGAACGCATAATAAATGACGGTGTAACTGGTATAAATGAAAATGTCGGTTCTGACTCGACTAACGACACTCATTGGGGAAACAATGGAGCATCGACTGGGACAAGCACGAAGCAATATACAAATTGATTGACTCATTTATCCACAGCCAATTTAAAGAATTTGTGAGCGAAATCAATTTTACTACGCGACGCCGAACACCTCATAAAAATTTGTTTTACTTTGAAAAATAAAGCTTTATTGGAAAAATAATCATTCATCTTTTTGAAAAATTATAATGAATTAGTATAAAAACTGTGTCAATAAACGTTGGTAGTCCAAAATAATTAAAATTCCTAGTGACAATGCCTCGTGTCGTATTACACATTATTTATTGCTGTCTATACTTACTTGTTATTTCTTTCATGGAGAAAATAAAGATATCATCAAGTTCTAAACTTAAATAATGTCAAGGTTGTCTTGGCAATTGTTCTCAGTATACAATTTGAAAACTTTCGAGTTATTTAAATGTATTTATTTCTAGAGTAAATTGCTACATGAAAAGCAATTTTCACGATTTTAGAATTACTTTAAAGGCGTTTACGTGATCAGAAACAAATTTTGATTACTGTTTAAAACCACAACAAAGGCTTTATTTCGAAACACTTTTCAAATATCTTAAATAGTCTAACAAGATTGAATGATTGCATAAGTAAGCATCTAGTTAGATACGAAACAAGCGGGATACAAAATTTATTCAGCATTAATAGACATCGTAGAATAAAAAACTGTGGGATATGAATAAGCGCGGATTAAAGAGGAGAGGCGCTGCGATCAAAAAGCATAAAGTGTCCAGCGTCGCGTCGGCCTTGATTGATGCTTTAAACTGTGTCGCGTGATGGGCGCTAAACCCGGATGAAAACTTTAAATCGGCCCGTCGCCCGTCCCTGAGGCCCACCAACCTGCCGGGCGTAATTGCAGTAACAAGGGTGCTCTAACGTTATTTAGTCCGGTGGCATTAACGTCCCGCCGCTGTCACGTCCGCGACACTTTTTGCATTTCATTATATTTATTTTTCACTCTGCGTTGTTGTCTCTTTTTACGTACTCAGCTTTTTATAACTTCGTTTCAGCACCAGTTTACGCGGTTTCGAGGGAAGTGATTTATTCAACTTAATTGATAAGATTAACAAGCGAGTTAGGGTAAAAGCCGTTTCACAAAGGCTGCTAATTTTTATTATGTATTTTGATAGCATGGTTAAAGAACATTTATTTTACTATTCCTCAGTCCAGTTTAATTGTGTAGTCTCCGATGAAAAATTTGTTTTTGTTTGCCAATAGGGCTCGGGAGACTTAAAAAATAGCAGTAGAATGTGTAATGGGGCAGGGAAGGATGTTTAGAGTGAAACACGGGTGGCGTCGCGTGCGTGACGTTCGGTGACAAATGGCAATGTCGCCATTCCCCGCCAACTGGCGGCTACCACACTACTAATTTACTAGTGTGCAATGTAATATAAAGCTGTATTATTATATCAGGCAATACATAACACTACAAATAATAAAGCACTCAATCAAATAGTCTAAAAATTAATTACCATAATCCATTGATGACGTAGAAAAGAATAATTTTCTTTAATCGAATAAATCCGTTCCAATTTTAGTTATCTAATCATTTTATCGCAGAAAAGGGGTGAACAAATATTTACCATTCCACAGTTTTAAAACGCCTATACAATCTTTAAATTTGTACTCAACTACCCAAATGACAATTTAACAGTTAATGGATCCCTAAAATTTAAATTAAGTCGGCAACCATTACAGAGTACTTAGCGCCGCTAACACCTTCGTCAATGTTCGTTTGTCGAGAGAGTGTTTGTAATGCAGACAGGATCCTTAATGGGAGAAAAAGAGTTTAACCCTTAATGGCCATCCTTTCAACACATTAATAGGTTTTAAAATTCGTCTAAAGTGCGACGGGAAACGGCGCTAATGCAAAATGCGGTGTCCGCCTCTTTAGTGCTCTAGACCACGACACGATGGGGAGTGTTTGTACATTCTGTATCGTATTGCACTATTGTAAATATAAGTGAAGGAATGTACGGTAACAAAGATAGAGAGAGAATTAGGGGTCGAAGTCATTAAGATATTTGTTTTCTTTGACATTTATCATGATAATTACCCGACATAAATCCGTGCTGATTCATAGTCTTATCTCTTTAATTTTTAACTAAAAATAACAAACAGTTAGAAAGCTAAATGAATACGAAGAAAAATCTTTGAAAAACGATTGGTTTTGCGACTTTTGACATGTTTGGATACATACCTGATACAAACACATGGCACGAAATTGCTAGCGGTAGCATTTTGTTGTTACAATTAATTTTATAAATTATCGTGATTCAGTCACTTCGAACCCTGCTTTCAATTCATCTCCATAATTCCATTGCGTCATTTGGTTACGTGTCTGAAATGTTTGTAACCAGCTACTTACGTACCGTATTATAATACGGTCAGATAAAACAAAACTACATAAAACAGTCTATAGACTGTTTTATGTAGTTTTGTTTTATCTGACCCAAGTACAGAATTTTATCACATACGCACAACTCGAAATTCAACTTCAATCTGCACTGAAACTAAACCAGCCACTCGACTGGCTCGAATCGTCAGACATCTCAAGTCGATATCAAATATCGAGCGAGTGCAAGGATCGAGTACTTTCGAGCATCTCCGTAACGTGAACGCGTACTTGATCGCTCGCCCGAAACCGAAATTCGATTAATACTAGAGTCCGGAGCATTTCAAGTTGACTGTACTAATAGAGTCCAATTCAGCACGACCACTATTGACTGATTTGTTTCTATACAGGTAAATATCATCCAATATGTAGATAAACTAGGTTTCCAAAGCACCAAGAAGAATAAAGGTTAATTGGAAATTAGTGCATAAAGAAACCAATATGTAAGTACGAGCCCTGTACCCCACCTACAGTAGGGTTGGCTTCCGTGCGACGCGTGGTCGGGTTTAGATCACAGGGTGTGCTTATGCTGTGGAATGCGCCGTACCCGGAGCTCGACCAGCCAGCAGTAACATATTAGTGCCTTACTTTCTCAAATTCGTATCTTATAAAGATTGATTATTCAGTAGACGACAAAACTTTCTATTTATTTTAGGTACCCATAGTACAGGGGATCCTAGTTCGGGGACTAGTCACATCTCTGTACCTATTTTTGTGTGTTTCGCAATAAAGATATTATTATTATCATTATTATTATTTTAAATTTCTTATCAAGGGTTTTAATGACAATTGGATGCATTACTTTAAGAATAGGTGAAAGCCAGTGTGTGAAAATTAAGGAAATGTGATGTGAAATCAGCCTGCAAAATTTGTATACACAATCCATTTTATGCATTTCAGTATCTTTGTGCTTAAAGATACGATTTTGTGAAAGTAAGGGGACGATATGGTGTGTTTAATAAATAGAACAAATGTCGAATTTCGCAATTGAAATATTGTTAAGCGTCTGTATACATTTTAAATACATTTTGTACCTATTATTATAATGATTGAGGTGGTTATTGTACATTGTTTTGTCATTTATAATACCTAGGTATTTAAAGTAAATTTTTCTTCGGTGACTGTTCCTTCACAATATAACAACGATGACAAAAAAATCTTGATGTTTCATTTTGTTTTCACCATATTCCCGCATAAAACACCAAGTAACACCATGTTAGTACTAACCAGAGTAACTTGTAATATGGTTTTAAAATCTCTTTGATTTTAGATATGAATTTTTTCAATGATGATTACGACTTAAACATAAATCTGTAATAAATTAACATTATGATTGTTTAATGAAAGGATAATAAAAAAATTAAAACATTTAACCGTAACGAAAAAAATGAAACATGGAGCAATTTATTTTAGAATAGAATGGAATGGAATTCTTTACTTGTCAACTTATATCTCATTATTGTCCGTCCTGTCGCTTGATATTATAAAAAAAAATAACGAAAATATTGACACATGGAGCAATTTATTTTAGAATAGAATAGAATATAATTCTTTACTTCAGCTACTTGTGAAAGAGTTCGTCGATGGAAGTACTGCCACCTTACCTATTTCTGCCGCTTAGCAGTAATATTAGCATTACTGTGTTCCGGTTTTGAAGTGTAAGGGTGCTGGTGAAATTACAGGCACATAGGACTTGTCTACTTATCGGGGTGTCGGGCACAGCAGTAGCGTCCCTCAGATCTTGGTGGTCTGAGTGCCACTGCAACTGTTATGGACACGTGTGTAGCTTACCATCAGGTGCACTTGTTCGTCCCGTCACTTGATGTTATAAAACATAATAATATATAAATAAATACGTACATTAGTTAGTTACATTTTCACTTAGAATAGATTAGTACACACAACATAACGACACAACAAAATGTTGATTTAATATATATAAAAACAGATTTTATTTGCCCAGCCCTGTACTTTAGAATTGGATTATCAAATCCGCCTGCAACCATTTGAAGCTGTTGTGACTACTGACACGAGTCATTAACAATAATATTTTTTTCCGCATCATAGTTTGGAAGCCGTCTACGTGCATCTCTGCGAAATTTTTATTTTATTTAATTTAGAAATTTATATTTTACCTCAAATTAAGTATCAAGGTCCGATGAAACTCTGCTGGCCAATTTTCATCAGGATCAAAAATGTCGGCTAAATACATTTTTGATCTACTATTTCGTTAAAAAAATTTCTTAGGAAATGATCTTGTAGTGCTTTGATTATTTAGTGCATAAAGAAATATCAATATGTAAATGTTTGAAAACCCCATCTGTATACTTTAGAACACAAAGTAATCAAGATAATGAACACATCGGACTCTGTCGGTTGCCGTTTTAGACCGTCACAATACTTAACGAATCACGGAAACATATTAAGCCGATCGCTAAAGCTAGTCCACTTAATAAGAGAGAAAAAGACGTTGTGCGTTCGTGTCGACAATCTAAGCACAAATATTGACCCTTTTTTGCTATTATTGCATTAACATAAAGCTTTTTTTGGCCGGCTCAAGCCGATTCCGCCTTGATAAGTGTGGTAACTCCCTTTGCATACTTTGTAATATAAAGTATACACTGTACGTTACAAGGGTTAAAATTCAGTATTGATTTTTGTTTTTGTTTTGAGTAATCATAGCGTAGCGGAGCAGTGTAAGGGAGCGAAATAGCCAGATAACGGTCATACACCGAAGCAAATGGCGCATGAATTTTTCGTTAATAAAAAAAAACTTCAATAAAAATTTAATTTAAAAAAACTTCCTTTTTTCTACAAACTTATAAGTCATCAGCCTGCGTGTCATAAAGTAGAAAGTACTCAATTAGAATCAATATATTATTCCATAGATGAGAAAAATAAGTACTTTAATAAATATATATTATTAAAGTACATATTTGTCTTATCTAAACTATTTGTCCTATCCAAACACTTCGGTCTTCCCGAAACCGTAAGCTCTTGTTCCTTTTCACCGTATTGGTTTTTTGTCTGGTTCTTTCGCCCGCCCTTCACGCAATCCGTCTTTGGAACACGCCCCCGCTCCATGTAAGACAAGCCAGATCAAATTATCTTTCAAGTGTAACAACCGCACAATTTTGACAGTCTTCAAGATCAAGACTGCATAATGTTGCTGGGGGTACGTATGTACTAAAGGTATTGTAATATGCATATATCGCACTGCTCTTACAATAGTGTTAAAAATATCAAAATATGTGAAATTCGAGATTATACTAATGCTGAACGTAAAAATTGATTCTCTACACGTCAATAAAAGCCTCATTAGAATATTCTGCTGCGCGAAGCAAGGGTGCGTCGCGACGCCATCACTGAGGGCACGGGCTTGCCCGGCCCGCCGCGAATGTTTTATTTCAATGAGCGGCTGATCAGAGCCAACAGGCAGCTCTTCCGCAGAGCCCGTGAGATCGCCCGTCTTGGGTGGCGGTTCGTGTGGACACGCAACGGTAATGTGTTCGCGCGGCAGCGGCATGACCCTGATGCTCCTCATCACCGTTTGCGTACGGAGAAGGACCTAGTCAGGATTTTTGGCGCTGAGGCTGTTGGTGCTGTTAGTGCTGCCCTCCAAACGTATGAATAATGAAACTGTTATTAGTCTATGTGTCAATTTTGTTTTATGTAGTTCGTTTTTTACTATAATTTTTGTTGGTTTGCTACATGTATTTTTCGCTGTAATGTCTTTATGTTGTACCAATTTACTGTGTATATTTAACTTTTTGTATATTTCTAAGTATATACATGGTAAACATTTATATCAACTAGATCGATGTTTTGTTACAAATCATCTAATAATTCTTAAATTTATATTCTGCTTCATATTGTTCTTTTACGATGCCACTGCTTCTTTTTTGTTAAATTACTTGCCTGTTATTTTGTGTTTTCGGATTACGGCTGTCCTTTTGGAATGTATGTTTTGTTCTTTGTGCGCTGTGGTGAATGGTAATGAAAATGCTCATTCTAAACATATATCATGTACTTCTAAACCACATTTTATATTCTTACAAAGTTTCACATTTAGCATGACATATTGTTTCGGGAGGCGCTACTTGGTGTCCCATTTACGTATATATTGTAACTATTGTATAAACTATTGTATATATTGCACTTTACGTATATATTTTACTCAGCGTATATACTTAGGTAGTGTGGTATGCATTATAATTACTAACGGCTCCTAAATGCGCTCTCTTTAGTTTGGGCCTATATAATGCTGGATCACTTAACATTAGACAGGATGATTTCCTGGTTGCTATGGCACGGTACAACGCTGACATTGTGGCTATTACCGAAACATGGCTAGCAGCGGGGCAAGAGGCCTGCGCGCCTTCGCCGCCCGACTACCGTCTGCGTTGCACCCCGCGATTCACGCACATGCGGGGCGGCCGCAGTGGGGCCGTCGGTTTTTAATTAAATGTGTTATTCACATTCGGTATTTAAAGATTTCGAATCACAACGTTGAACAAATGTGGCTTTCTACGCAAATAAATGGTTACAAAGTTGTTATAGGTACTACGTATCGTCCGCAATGGGTTAATGTTGATACCTTTTTTGACGTCACCGCTGAATCCTTAATGCAGTTCTCGAATTCCGATTACGTAGTTTTACTCGGCGATTTTAATATAAATATGCTCAAATCGAGTGCTGCCAATACCATAAAATTTACATAATTTCTGCAGTGTTCGGGTTTGCAACAGGTACTTATGGACTCAACCCATTTTTCATTGATCTGGGGCATGCTATGATAACTGTTTCTCTGGAGCTTAAAAAAGCAAAACCTCCCTCTAAGTTTCTCAGTTATAGACCCATCAAGAATATAAATTTAACAGATTTTAACTTGCAGTTGCTTCAACCGACTGTAGATTCCATGGTTAGCCATTTAAACAGTTTGATCTTGGGTTTATTTGACATATTTGCGCCTTCTAAGACAATACGACTTAGACAAAATAGATCCTTGCCCTGGGCAACTGACACTGTTAGGTTCATGAAGGAGTTGCGCAATAAGGCTAACGCTCGGTATCGTCGGACAGGACTGGATTCACATGGCCAGTATTACATGGACCTGAGAAACTTGGTGAAATTTTAATAATTTAATTAATAAAAATTTAAATAACAGTAAAGTATTTTGGAAAAATTTAAAGAAAAAAATCTTAATATCTATTAAGAAAAATCGCCAGCAAAGGCGATGATTTGCCGGACAATTTTAATGATCCACATAAGATAAATAGCCATTTTCTGAGTGTCCCAGGAAGTGACTTTGTACCAGCTAATCAGCAGACTTATTTTGAATCAAGCCGTTTCTGCTCTTCTGAATTGCAACTGAAACCGGTAACTCAGGTTGAGATTTTTAAGATCCTCTGCTCAATTAAATCAAATGCGATTGGTGATGACGGCATCAATAGGGATATGGTGCTGCACACTCTACCACACACTTTGGGAGTTATTACAGGTATTATAAATAAGTCTTTGCTTATTGGGGAATTCCCAGTGCAGTGGAAAGCAGGGTTGGTTAATCCATTACCCAAGGTGGATAACCCATGTGACCTGAAAGACCTTAGGCCTATTAGTATCCTCCCATTTCTCTCTAAGGTGTTGGAAAAGGTAGTGCATAGTCAACGGAGTGACTACGTCGAATCTAATAACATCCTTCCTGTCTGCCAATCTGGTTTCCGAAGAAGGCGTGTCACGGCATTACTAGATGTTACGGATAGTGTACTTACTGAACAGGACGCAGATCGTGCGACTTTGCTTGCTTTGTTGGATTTCTCTCGCGCGTTCGATTCGATAAACATCTCACTCCTTCTCTCGAAGCTATCTTACTATGGTCTAAGCACTCTTTCAGTAAACTGGTTTGCCCGTTACTTGAGTGGAAGAACACAGAGGGTCAAACTTTTAATGGCAAATGGTACGGCAATATTGTCGTAACCTAGGACTTTAACACGCGGAGTACCTCAGGGTTCTATAATAGGACCATTCCTGTTCATTATTTACACTGCCGACCTGATACGTGCAATCTCCTACAGTAAATGTCATTGCTATGCAGATGATGTGCAGCTTTACATTCATGTGGATCCAAGTAATGTACGTTCGGCTTTGAATGGCTTGAATCACGACCTGAACACTATTTACCAATCGTCCTGTGATAGAGCTCTAGTCTTCAATCCATGTAAATCTACATATATGGTGTTGGGTACAGATTCTCAAAGGAATAAGGTTGTTAGCTCCAATCCGGATCTAGTAATCTCTGGACAGGTTATTAACCGTGCGGAGGAAGCTAAGAGTCTTGGAATAACCATAGACAATTCATTGCGCTTCGAGAGTCACGTGTTGGGCCTTGTTCGTAGTTGTTTCTATCGCCTTAAGGTTTTATACAGAATCCGTGATTTGCTCAGTGAAAAAGCACGGACTGCTGTTTGTGAGTCGCTCGTTTCATCTAAATTGAATTATGGCGACATTGTTTATGGGCCTCGTCTACTTGTAAAGACTCGGTGATTATTGCAGCGTGTGCAAAATGCTTGCTGCAAATTTTGCTTCAATGTCCCTCCACGAAGTCGCATATCAACCATTGTAAACGATGCGTCAATGCTCAGGATAGACTCTCGAAGAAAACTTCACCTTGCCTGTCTAATGTTTGACATCATGAATTTTAAAAGCCCTGAGTATCTGTATAATACCTCACGGTAGCTTTTGAGGGTAGCTTCCGCCATCAGGCTACAAGTGCTGGAATAATATTCCTCCGTCAATAAATCTCTGCATACTAAGTTTACCTTTAGGAAACACATTAGAGAGGCTATTTTACGCAAACAAAAACTTGGTATTTCGAAGCACTTTGAGTCTATGGTATTGCTACATTCCATCAATAATTTATTTCTGTAACTCCTATTAATCTAACACTAACACCAATCTAATTATCCTGTAATTATTACTATGTGGACACAAACTAACAGTACTAACCATAAAATTAAATATGATTATATAAACATTTAATTCTTTTGATACACTTTAATACGCACTCACTGCCGCAACTATCAGTATATTTGGTGAGTAGAAAATTGTTTAAATGTCTGTAATAAACTTTAACCGTGTAGGCTTAAATATAAATTATATAAATTTAAATTTAAATATAAATTTTAATAATCTTTCACGGAATGTGAGTAATTCGTTTTTCATCGATTCTGAAAAAATACACATTTTGAGTTAGTACACTATTGTATTAACATTGCGATGTGTATAATTTGTTTGTTTTATACCTATAAGTTAACTATCAAAATTTGGCTTATGGTATTTTGATATTCTAGTTTTAAGAGTCGCAAAAACCTATTGTTTTTTTTAGTCGTTGATTGGTAGAGAATGCCTTATAGCATTAAATCCACCATTTGTACTTAATTACATTGTAAAAAAAAGATTAAATAAAAAATATTGCACATTGAATAATATAGTGATGTAATTTGTAAAATATTTTTTGGGAAAACTGAGACTTTTAAAAATGTATGTAAAAAGCACCAGTCATATATTAGTACTAAATTGTATTCGATATAAATAATGAATATTTGGTTTATTTTTTAGTCATTTCGTCTCTTCCAAAATGAAAATACTTTTATATATACTTCACCTTAAAATTAATTATATGATATATCAAACAA
This sequence comes from Hyposmocoma kahamanoa, assembly GCF_003589595.1. Lineage (NCBI taxonomy): Eukaryota > Metazoa > Arthropoda > Insecta > Lepidoptera > Cosmopterigidae > Hyposmocoma > Hyposmocoma kahamanoa. The sequence goes on from NW_020654972.1 coordinate 1,152,141, forward strand.
AGTATAAATCAATAATAAATCTGGGTTTTTCTAATATTGATCTTGGAAAATCCAGACTCAAAAATACAATTATGGATAAGATATTATTAGGCGGAAAACAGTTAGCAACATTGACCAAATTGAATATGTTGATATAATCAAAACGTTTGTGTAATCCTCACTATCAGTGATATAGCACTATCAGTAAAAACTCATACATATGTATGTGTAATATTTCTAATAACCTATTGGATGTCCCACTGGGACAAACGTCAAAGGTCTTCCCTACAACTCCCCATTCCCCTGTTCGGTACCAAATGTTACCGTGTTGGTGCGTTAAGTAAAACCGTCACTCCACTCTTTTCTGGACCAATTGTACTCCTCCTTATCCATCCATTACTAGAGGTCCCGGGTTCGATTCCCGGGCCGGGACAAATAGATGTACGGCCTACATTTCTTTCTCTCGTGAGTTTGGGTATATTTTGTGGTTATCTATTTGTCTGTCTATAGCACCCCCGATACAGAGTTTCCCTAATGCGGGGCAAAAAAAAATACGTCAGAATCTAACCTCACAAGTAAACGTGCATCCAAGTAGCACGGTTTTTACTTTAGTCTCCACGGTTGTATATCTATGTAAATTAGTAGGACTGACTCTTGGTATTATATAACATGACGTCCTTCCCTACAATACAACGCACTATATTACCTGATTGTCTTTGGAAACATGCGGGTACATTCATAACACAGAACCACAACAGAAACCTACAATGTATTTAGCTAAATATAGGTATGATGTTATCTAAGATACTGGATGGTTTGTTTACAAACAACAAAACTCAGGTAGCAGTATTATTAAGAATCGGATTGTGCTACTTAACACTAAAAAAATGTAAGTGTTGGTTTTAAAAATTACCTTATCTAATTACAAAGGACTAAATTTAAAAATCTTCACTTATAAGAATAAAGTAGTTTAGTGTGCTACCAATCTCAAGCGACATTAAAGGGGCTCAGATGATAAAAGGAGGCAGTGAACTTTGTTCCTTCCGTTCTGAAGACCCATAAAACCAACAAATGTAATTTTGGAAAAATATTGGTGACACTCACCTTTAACTCCTGTGCAGATGCGTGTTGGCGGCGTTTAGAAGGTAACTCCTTGTTTGCGAAGAATGAATATCATAAATAAATCATAAGTGTTAAAGGAGAAACCTTTACCACTGACCTTTGATAAGTGCCTGAATTAGTACGTACGGACACCACGCGGACTACTCCATCTTGTCCGGGAAAGACGTCTTCAATTTTACCTAATAACCATTGAAGCCGTGGAACATCAAAACAATTGTGCCTTTAGTTACAGGTTTGGTTGTGGTGTTCCAGTTTTGACGCATTTGAAGCGTGTGTAAATATTCAGTTTTCAATCGCTTCCAAAATGATTGGATAATTTTATCTAGCAAATATTTTCGTTTTACCAAGTTCATTGGCAAACTTGATACAACAACGTCGTGCAATGAATTTAATGGTCCTAGAGTTAAAAAATGTGATGGCGTTAAAGCAGTTGGTTCTTTAACCCATGAAGGCCCGTGAAGGCAAAACGGATGATCCAACAATTGACCTCGAGAAAGACAATCACGGATTTTCTTTACCAGAAACATGAAAAAAATGCGAAACGGTTAAATACTCATTTATTTGAGCAATACGGTTGCTAACAAAAACATTAAAGCGGCGCGGTGAAGAACGAATCCATTGTAAAGTTACACTAGAATCCGTGAATGCGTAAATATTTGAAATTTTACATCGTTCTGAAATATTGTCAGAAACGTATCTTAGAAGCTTAGCAAGCAATAGAGCCGAGCATAATTTTAGATATGCTAAAGTAAAAACTTCACAGGAGCTAACTTTGGCTTCGCACAAACAATATTTACTATATTTTGTGAAAAAGTTGGATGTGAAACACACAAATATACGACAGCTCCATAAGCAGCAGTACTAGCATCCGAGAACCCAACCAAGGTCAATTCACAATCAAAAGAGTTAATGCCTAGATGACGAGAGAATTTAAGTTCTTGTAAGTTAAGTTCAGTTTTGAACTGTAATCATTGCGTACAGATGTGTTCTGGCAATTGTTCATCCCAATCCAGTTTCAATAACCAGAGGGTTTTGATCAATAATTTAGCATATAACACTATTGGCGCTGCGATACGTACCAAATCCCATAATTTGGCGCTTGTAGACAAAATAGTACGTTTTGTCACAATATTTTGCGGGTCTAAATTTACAGTTATGAAGTATTCATCTGCTATTGGACACCAGCGTAAACCCAAGATCTCAAAACTAGTATTATCCGAAATGTCAACAGCTGTGGATAACCGATAATCTTCTGGCAAATGCTTAAGTAGACCACGTGAATTGCTCGAAAATTTAACCAACTCTCAACCAGCCTTTAAGAAAAAAGCAATTAGATCGCGAGATAGTTCAATAGAGGTGGATTCATCCAAAACAGACGTTCCTAGATCAACAATTGATGCGGTGGCGGGATAAGATGGACCTACATCTAATAGAAACGGTTTTACCGTGCGCATTGTAAGGTAAGGACTGCATTTAAGCCCGAAAGAGACGCGGTTTAACTCATAAATCTGCGGTTTGAAACGATGAAACTCGGGAGAAACCAAAATTCTCAAGTAGGTACATTTGACGTATATCAGCGGTTATGGCAACGGGAAATAAGCGGAAATGAAAAATTATCGCAAGTAAATATGATTGCAGTTTCAGTCCAGTATATAGACAGTCATTCAGCGATAAGTTTGCAGATGTAGCGGCACTAGCATCTAGAACGTACCTTGGTCGTTAGCCTATCCTCTCTAACGACAGGGTGATGCGGTATAATATAAGAACTGGAATCATTTTCCAAGTCTTTCGCTAAGGAAATGTAACCCTTTTCTAAATAGTCGCGGATACTTCCATCATATTGTTGATTAATAACTTTATTTTGTTTAAACTTCCTTAACTCCCTTCCTTCCTTCCTAATCTTTCGAAGGAATTATATCTGCGTGTCGCGGTGGATAACAAATCGCCTAAACCACGCGTTTCGCGACAAAACAGTACCGGATCAACATACCAACCGTGATCATCTCTAGTAGTTAGAGCGTATAAATTTGTTCACACACCTTATCTTCAGTAGACAGATGTCTGCGGATGGGAACCTCTTCGATTTCCCAAAATTTAGAAAGGAGAGTATCAACATTGTCAGGTGTGGTGAAGAATGTTTGTACAGAGGACGACTGAGCATCTACTGCGGATCCGGAAATGACACATCCGAAGACAATTTTAATCGCGTCGGGTAAACCAGGTGGGCCGACAATGCGATTATTTTTCGTTATACATTTTACGAAATTGCCAGCGCCCAGCAATAAATCAATTTTACCCGGCAAGTACCAATCACTGTCACAGAGTTGAATATCCTTTAAATAATTTAATGAAGCGGTATCTATTTGACAAGCAGGAAGATTACTAGATATTTTATCAGTAAAGATGAAGATAAAGATAAATTTATTCTGTATAAAAATGTAAACTAAATACATGAATCTTATTAAATAACCTTTTATATACATATTACACGCAAAGTAGGCGCTTTGTTGTCGAGTTGCGGATACCAGGCCGTTGCACGTTGCACCAAGTACCAAGTACCTAGTGATATTATTGTATGTTTACATAACTTTAATTAAGGTTAGTAGTGCAAGTTAATCTAGGTGATACCAAAACTAAATAAAATTGCTTGTATCTTAGGTATCCAAATCAATGCTTATAGCAAAGTGGTTAGTCAACAAATTTTCAACATACATATTTTGTTCAATAACAATAAATCACAATAAAAAATTAATACTTAATTATATTAGCTAGTATCTATTACGTAACAACAGATACCAAATTTTCGGGATCATTGTAGTTTAATCCTTTTAACCACTCTTGTGGTTTTCTTACATTGAAATTTATTCATAGGATATGTACATAGTGAACGATTTATTTTATTTTACAAAAAGCTACCAAGAAAGCAAAATAATCTATGGGAGTGTGCAGTTCGAAACCGTTCAGTGGTACAAACAATGTCTGCTCGTCTTTTGCTCGTTTGGAGTGAGGGGATATAGGGCGTTAGTGAATGCTTTTTTATTACAGATAGTAGTATGAACAACTGGCGTATTGAAAGTACATCACATTCCGCTCACGCGATTCATGCGTCTCTGGAAGCATACCACACCTAGAGGTGCCGGTGATGATTTTATACCGATTTATCGGATATCGAAGTTATAACAGGTAAAAGAACTAATACTAATTGCTATTTCGGTAACTACTCTAGCAAACCATAAGTTTTTAATGCCTGGGTCTGTCATTTAAAAAAAATAAACAACTTCAAAAATACGTCACGACAATCGTGTGTGTTATTGTTTGGGCTGGTGATGTCGGTGTTTATTTATTGAAAACATACCGTAAGTTGCGTTTTTTAAGTTTACCCTGAATATAAATGTTTATAAACTATACTTTAAGGAGTAATTTCATGGTAAATGTTAGAACCACTCAAACGGATTATTATCATATTTACCCAAGTACACCAAAAATTTCATTAGTGCTTTTTAAGTGCAAGATTTGCGGTGTATTACTGCATTTTATTTGAGATGTTTTTGTTGTAGTACGGAGGGTATTTATTTAGCAATGCAGAATAATAATTTTTATTTTTAAAAACTTGTATTTAAACTGTATCCTATTCTAATTTGCGAAACCAAATAGCCGCCATTTTGCGGTAGGATGAGCGCATCACGTGAGCGGTTATCAAGGAGTTCAGCAGTGGGAAAACGAAAAGGTCGGAATGTGCTGACTTTTAGTGTGGCTCTTTGTGCTATTTCTAGATTTAGCAAGGTATTTTTATGGGTGCCTCCCCAAGTCGTTAAGCAGTACACAAACAACGACTGACAAAGAGACAAATACATAGTTTTCAGCAGTTTTCCACTGGCCACATGTCTTAAATTTTTGAAAATATAAATTAATTTTCGTACTCTAGCCGTAAGAGTTTCAATATGCGCCTTGAAGTTCAAATACCTATCCATTGTGATCCCTAAATATTTAATTGTGTTTGTGCTGCTAAGTTTAGGACATATACAGGTACTTTATACCGAGCCAAAACAGTTATGCGCTAATATTAATGTGAGTTTAAAGTCTGTTGGTAGAGTGAGTTATAGGAAAACGTCATGAATTTTGTTTTATCAGTGTTCAGGGTCAGTAAGTTGTTTCTAAGTCAATAAATATTAACAATGTCAAAACCCGCTTGGGCTAATGTGAATGTGTCTGTCCAATTTTTGGCACTACATGACAAAGCAGTGTCGTCAGCGTAAGATATTATTTTACTATTGTTTGGTAGGGGGAGGAGGCATAAGTCTTTAATGAAACCGAGAAAAAGCAAAGGTCCTAGTATACTTCCTTGCGGGACACCATATTTGATGGTCAGTTCCTCACTTACTGTATCATGTATCTTAACGTACTGAGTCAGTTAAATAACTTTTCAGAAGATTGTATGCATGACCTCTTATTCCTAAGTAGTATAATTTGTCGAGGAGGATTGAAATTGAGACTGTATCAAAAGCCGTTGCGAGGTGTAAGAATATGGCAAAGCACTTTTTTTTGAGTCTTTGTGTCTTACAATGTAGTCAGTCAGTTCTGCGTCGTCAGTCGATTTGTTAGTTCTGAAACCGCATTGTGTAGTTGCCAAGAGTCCGTTCTTCTCCAAGTACTTTATCAGCCTATTATAGATAAGTCTTTCTAGGATTTTAGAAATAGACGGCAGTATGGCTATGGGGTGATAGTTATCAAAGCTACTCTTATCCCCATTTTTATGAACCGGAGTGATAAGGGCCTTTTTTAATATATGGGGAAATATTCCTGTTACAAAGCACTATTTGAATAAATACGTAAGTGGTGGTATTAAGTGTTGCTTGAATATCTTGATGAATGAACAGGATATTTTGTCAATTCCAGTAGCACAGTCATTTCTCAGAATCATAATGATTTTTTCTACTTCAGATTCGTCAGTATCAAATAGGGCAAAAGAGTGCAAAATAGCCATGCTTAAAGGGTGATGAGTGTGACAGAGATAGTGATTGTTGTACAGTTTCGCCAGCTAAGTTTCTACCTGTATTAGCAAAGAATCTATTTGCGGAAGTGACTGTAATCGCTGCGGTAGCTGTATTTGCAATCAGATGATGTGCAGACGAATTAGTGTTATTGGTGTTAGTAATGTTTTTGATGACTTTCCATAATTTTTTCTTGGTTTGACCTGCATTTTGTATTTCTGGCTGTTCATATTTTCGTTTTAATTTCTTAAGTAGATTATTATAATAATTGCGATATCTGAAATAAGTTATTTTAAGAACTTCATTTTCAGTATTTTTCGTTAACTTTTTATGTAGTTTAACACGATGCCTTATACAGCGTAAAAGTCCAGGAGTAATCCATGGTTTAATAATTTTATTTCGTCGTGATAACAATCAATGACCAATGCTTGCAAGTTTAACGAAAAAGACTGATCAAATCGCGAAAACAGCGTGAGATTTTACGTTCCCTTTATAAACTTAGAACTTTCTCCAATACCATGCACTGACGTATTTTTATTGTCAGGCGTAAGTTTCAACCCCAATGTACGTAATTGGCGTGACGTAACAAAATGATTCTGGGAACCTATATCAACTAAAACTCTTAAATCGCGGCGATTACTAAAGGCATCTAATACCTGTCAGTTCCTAACAATACTGTCTGTTTTTTATGCGAGGCCTGATTGCTCGTAGCAGTTCCCGAGAAACCTACAGTATTATTATTATCAGTATGCGGAAAGCCAGGAGTAACAACAGAAGGGCCATGTTGAACCGAAGACGGCACGGAGTTGATATGCGGATGTACTGTCTGCGCGGCATGTACGGCCGCGGCTGAAGACGTGATTTGTAGAGCAGGGAGCGGTGCGGGAGGTCTAGGTTGACCTTTATTAACTTTACAGTAATATCTCTGATTAGACACATTTGAGCGCTCAATCGAGTTGCGACACAATTGGCTATGATGGGCCTTATTGCAATGTCTGCAAGTAGAGTTCGACTTACATGTCGATAAAGTATGACGCACACTTAGACAATTCATACAACCATTACACTTTTTAATAATATCATATTTTTCTATTGGCGATAATTTCAAAAAGGGTTCACATTGATACAAATTGGCATGTTTGTTACTTTTACAATAACTGCAAATAGTGTTGTTACTGCTATTTACTAAAAACGTTTGCATATGCGTAAGATGCGTGCGGGACGTGGGGGTTGGATGGCTTCGTTGAGCATGATAGTAGTACGTTGTAATATTTTCGTTTGATCGCGAATAAATGATACAAATTCGTCATATTTAGGAAATACATCGCTGCTGTTAAGAGACATTTCGAATGTTTTACAAGTATTTGCATCCAACTTGCGTAACGCCAAGTGTACAAAAATGAAGTCGATTAATTCTTTAATGTTCAACTGACGTAAAGCAGATACCGAAGTCGAAAACTGATCAATAAAATTTTCTAAATTTGACGCTTTACCTGTGCCTAATGAATTTAATCGAAATATGTTCTAAATAGGAAATTGCAATATCGCATTTATCTTCATACTTTTGTACTAACGTGTAACGTGCAATACCCTGTAGTTGTCAGGGGTCGGCGCAATGCCTACACAAATAGTCTGAGCTTTGCTTTTCAATTTGGAAATTAAATAATGAATGCGCTCGGCATCATAAGTGACGCAGGGTTATCGTGTACAATTGTGCGGAATGACGCGATAGATAAAGGAAAGTTTTGTATGTCAAAATCCGGATGTCAATGCGCGGTAACTTGAAAGCGGGCGTCGAACCTTGCGATGTACTAGGAGTGTCATTTGAGTCGCTGAATTTAGTAAATGCACTTTTAATAGTATATAACATGTCATCAAATGCCCATGAAATTTCGAAATTGGGTTCATACTTTGGATCCAATTCCAAATAACATGCATGAATCGAATCATGAAGCTGAACAAATTCATCGCGTAAATGTTGAATGTTAGCAGCTTGTATTAAAAGCATAGCAGTTTTATCACGCTTCGTTTTCTGTATGGCATCATAAATGCTTTAAATGCGTGAAAGGTAAGAATCACGTCTACTTGATAAAAGTGAGATTTTATTCTCCATTTCTTTTATTAAAATGACACAATGTCAAAAAATGGAAACAAAAAAGGAACACTAGAACACAATCAAAATAATTGAAATTCAAAATTCAAAATTGTATTAACTTTGTGTCTATAGCGTAAAAACATATGACGTGGCCATAAGTGTAAGTGAGACGAAATAGAATTTGTCAAGTCCTACAAGCACTTTAACGTAGTCGTGTAATAATGACGTTTGCATACTTACAAATTTTTGAAGCGGTATGGTGAATTTTAATTTATAAAATTGTAATTGAAAATGCGGGGAAATATTAAAATATTGCGGAAATACGATAATTAGCGATAGAACCCAGGCCTCAATGGCCTATAGGTATGAAAAAGAGGAGTTAAAGAGAGTACAAATACAAATACGTTTTACGTATGACGGATGAGAATTTTGAAATAAAACCGAAAATTTTAGGAAAACTTACAGAACATTCGGCTCGAAGGACCAAAAATTTGAATGGGCTCAGACGATAAAAGGAGGCAGTGAACTTTGTTCCTTCCGTTCTGAAGAGTTTACCCATAAAACCAACAAATGTAATTTTGGAAAAATATTGGTGACACTCACCTTTAACTCCTGTGCAGCTGCGTGTTGGCGACGGTTAGAAGATAACTCCATGTTTGCAAAGAATGAATATCATAAATAGTTACTGGTAAGCGGTTCATATACAGCACCGGTTTCGTAATTTCGTATAAATTTCTCGTCTCGATGACGTTTCTATTTTCTTCTTTTTTTTTTGGCATAGCCAAAGGAGCGAAAGGAGGTCGGAGAATACTCCCAATCTTTCACCAAAAATATCTTTAATGGTTTCATAGGCTCAAACAGACGTAATAAACAAATACTTATCTTTTCAGACATTCTAATTTTGCTTTCTTCGTTTTTAATGTGAAGGTTTGTTAAAAAAATCCTAATTTTTGCCCTAGTGTGTCAGAGTTGTGTTGAAAATAAGCATACGGTGATTTTAATTGTAATTATTGCTCACGCCGTTTCGGTTTTCTAAAATTGTTAAATGTGCACTTTTCTTAGCACTTAATGTAATCCTAATTTTATTTTGAACGCTACGCCACAAAATTGCTTGTACATTTGCAGCTGAATTTTTCAATGAACAAACAAAGTGCTTGAGTCACATTCGTTAGGTGAGCGGGAACTGCGCAAGCACGGACCGACGCCGACGAACACCAGCGCCAATTAGAATTGCCGTAACGTGCCATCATTGGCGCATTAACACACACCGAGCTTCGAACCAGCAGATGTCCTAAAGTCGTCAGTGACTATTTCATAAGACTGAAATAATAATATTTTATGCAATAGTTGCATAATGAATGTTCTTAAAGTCGAGTACCGTGTTTAATAAGTAAAGTTTTGTCTTGATTCAATAGGCTTAGTCTTGTCCATTAAAATACTTTTCTGTTCTTTACAATTTAAATCTCTTCAGCAGTATTTATTATAAATTCATAAATTGCTCCGAAGGTCTCAGTATTGCTTAATAGTCCTTGAGTACTGCGCGGGAGGTCCACTTCCTTATTTACACTTCCTTATAAATTTCAGTTATCCGGTCCATCAGCAGAAGGCGCTGAATGCCAAAGGATTGGCAAGTGAATATGATGAGATCTGGAGTCTGATCGCCGTCTTGATTTTGTTAACAATCCATGACAACAAATTCAAACGAAAGCCAAACAAACAATAAATAACAAAAACCAAAGTGATTGAAGTGGCCAAGTACTCTTATAGTTTAACGAATCTTTTTTTATGTAAATAAAAGTTTATGGCCCGGTTGGAAGACCTTTAGGCTAATTTAACCAATCAGGAGGCAGTAGAGTATTTGAGTAGCGTCATATTTGATATTTTAATTAGCAAATATACGACGTTCTGTTTTGAAACTCGTTATAGTTCTGCGTACATAACTATAATAGGTACTTATTATACATAGTTCTGTGTACAGAGCCATAAATAAATTTTTGAGTTCAGTGACAAGTACCATAGAATTTTGGTTCAGAATCAAAGAGAGCGCTTCTGTGATATGGTTCATGAAATTATAATTGCAGATTATGACGACAGAGCAAAGGAGTAGAAAAACGTTTTTAAAGTGTCTCTATACACGTCGTACCGCATCGATGAAATCGCCTATAAATCGCAAGTGTAGCGATGCAATATGGTTCACGAACACGCATTTGCATCGCTGCTAAAAGTCACCGTGTGTAACTACTCTCAGGGTCGTATTCTAGAACTCTACTCAATGCTCAAGTCAGGATTTGAGTATGGTTTAAAGCACTCGAAATCATACTCAAGTTCCTGCCATTAGGGTCGTATTTCCTGTGTTTGTGTTTCCATTGCAATCCTGACTTGAGCATTGAGGAGAGTTCTAGAATACGACCCTTAGTGTAATAAGGCCACATTTGCAATACGTTTAAAGATTCTGCGAACGAAATTAATCTATATTTTTGTGCTTAGTTAGTCTCATGTACTTCGTATATTTATATCACTTCTATGTGATAAAAGCACATTTGACGTATGATCACATACTTATTATATAAAAGCCTTATTATACTAAAGATACTGAGTTGTAATTTCGAGTATTTTACGCTTACAGGTTTTTAACAAAGTGTTTTGTAATCGCACCGGATCTTGGGTAACCAAATTTAACTGTAGAAGTTTGCACCAGGCGTAAAGTTTCAAGCTAACTGGAACGATTCCCATCAAAACCGCTTGTGTGCTCGTGACGAGAGATCATGTTACTCTTAGATTTACTGAGAGTAACATGACAAAAATTCTACAGATTAAAATAGAATTTTTCCACTCCCTGGTTGATGTTGCAACTTTTAACAGGCATAAATGCTAAACTAACTATAGGCTGTAATATACATATATCTAGTATATGATTTTTTAAATTCTAATATAGCGTATATTTTTTTCCATTTACATTATTTTTTTTTTTTTTAATTTTGTGTGCACATAATTTTGGAATGCGGTCTAGTTAAAAGTGTCAACCATGTGATATAATATTGTATGCATTGGTCTCTAACTGTTGAAAAATAAAACAAACCGTAATTATTAGTTTCAGAGCTCCTTGCGGCAGTTCCAAGTCAAGTACCGTTGTGCCGTTGTTATCGAATAAATTAGTCATAGCCGACGGATTTAATTACCGCGATAATTGCGCCCACTCAGATAATATCCTGCTAATACCTGCTTTATGGAAAAACCAACCTCGATACTGAAATGGTATTTGAAACCTTTTTACTACATACTTTAATCATTCAATAAGGACATTTAAAATCAAATTGTACAGCTATTATTTTTAACTAAAATTAGGATAGGGGAACATACACTTATTTATTTCACTATATATGTTTAACATAAACATTACAATACTTTCAAATATTGCACAATTCTGGTTATAACATTGTTGTAGAAGCACAGTTAAAATATAAAATTGTTTAAATAGTGCGCGTAGCATAGCTGCTACGACGAAGGGTACCGCGTAGGCTAGCATAGGCGCTACGCCGCGCACGCATCGCTCAAGAACTTAACATCTTCACGTCATTCCAGAACCACGATTCAACCGTCTTAGCGTTACGAACGTACGAACGCTTTTGAAGATTTTTCCAATTGCGATTCTTTTCGATAAATATACATAATGAATTATAAAGCCCCAGTTCTAATTTTGGATTATACCCAATATTTTTCTTACACAATATTACCAGTTGTAAATCCTACGTCACTTTTACGCCAACAAACCTTAATAAGAAAACTTTTCCTCGTATACTGACAGTACTAGCTGAAACAGACAAATCATGTCCGCGAGATTAAAAAATATTCTCGGTTAAAGTGTCAAAACGTCTCGCGCAGTGTCTCTAAAAACATATCACCATGAACTCTATAATCTGACGTGCAAGTTTATTAAACGTCAGAGGCACGCGGCTCATCGCCTGAACCGAAATCGAGACAACATAACACGTTACACGGGAGTGCAATAGAGACAGAAAACTAACATATTTTACTTATTAAATTTGCCTGAGTTCCTTCGTTCCTAGAAACGTTTCTCTGAGTTATTTGAGTAAAGAAACCAACTATATTTACGCACTAAGAAGAAACAATAGTTTGGTAGAAAGTGTACGTGTAAGTATTCATAACCATTGCTTTATTTAACTAAACAGTGAAATGAAGCGCATATACTCAAACAAGTTGAAAATAAAATAAAAATATGTCCCTCAGAGTCCAGGTGGCAGCCAATAAAATGCCAATAGCACGGGAAACGCTTTGGAGGCTACTTAAAAAATCATTGTGAACACGGAAATGCACTCATCCTGTCAGTGCCACTGTCCCCTGGATTTCATATACAGGCACTACATGCGGACAATAAGGTACAAATAGAATCATAAAATATTTTATAATAACATCCGTCACATTGTTTTAAAACATTTAGCAATATTGCACAGATTTACTAAAGAAAATACTTTAAAACTTATGCATCTAAGAAATAGAAGTTAATGTATACATAAGAAAGTACTTAACAAAAACTTAGATTAACTGTCCATAAAAAGATTACCTCAGTCCTATCGTCTCTTGAACTGACAGCTAAATGGAAACTAGACGACATACACAGCGTAGATTGAAATAGGACAGGATTGAAACGCAGCTAAAATTCAAGCTCTAAGTTAACAAGCCAGTGCCATGTCTGCCTGAGGCGCCCAATCAAAACGCATTGTTTCTGCTACACGACAGGCCCGACCAATATCGGCTCCTAACTGCTAAACCGGAAATTATGTAGTAATAATTTAGAAATCTAATCATTGACTTACTGAACAATTCTGCAGTCCTAGTCGTAAGCACCTAATCGACATTTTTAGCGAAATTGAGTTGTTAACACATCTGGAATGAGCGAAACAAGATCTACCACTCCTTACAAGCAGTTTTATTTTATATCTTATTTAGTTTCAGTTCTATTTTTAGCAAACTCAGCGTAATTGACTTTTTTCAAAGAAAAAACATAAGAGACCAATATATCGAAAGTTACCAAAATCCAAATGCGTTGTTTAAGACGAGGAGGGCAGAAATTCATACAGGATTTATGATATAACTATCTGATAACTGCCTCCATGGCCGAACGATTACCATTTGCCGGACTGCCACGCAGAGGTCCCAGGTTCGATTCGCGGGCCGGGAGGAATATTTGTATGGCCTACATTTATTTCTCTCGTGAGTTTGGGTGTAATTTGTGGTTGTCTATGGTGTGTCCACAGTACCCAGGGTTTCCTAGTGCGTTGTGCTATGTTGAGTGTGTGCATTAATATTATTATTATTATTATTATTATTATTATTTCTGTCAAATGCGCAGTACTATAATATTGCACCCTAAGGCTTAATTTATTTTGCGGCGGAACGGAATGGAAGCGAATTTTTGTAAAGATATTGCACATTGCATAATGAACTTTATGGTGAATTGTGTAACGTACAAACTAGATACGAGCCGAAACCTTCTGTGGAATTCTCGCGATTGCGCGATTTAAGATATTGGCTCGTATTTGGTTTGCACGTTACACAATTGACAATAAAGTTCATTATACTATGTACAATATCGTTACAAAAATTCACTTCCATTCCGTTCCGCCGCAATATAAATTGAGCCTTAGTATAACAAGGCCACTTCTGTAAAATGACAACATTTTAGAAAAGAGGTTTAAAGATTGTACGAAACAAATTGGTCGATAACTTTTTTGTTATAGAGAGCTATAAAATATCATATAAATATAATTTGTTTCGTGTAGTACGTAATATTTTTATGCCTCGTGTGATAAAAGCACTGTTCACGTATGATCACTTTAGCTTTACCAAGGGTATGATATAATATTCGAACGTTTAATTGTTAGTTGAATTTGACATGACTGCATAAATAATAATTGAATAATGAATTTGACTCTAAGTTTTTATTGCTTCAGTAAACTAATTTGAACATGTTGAAAATTATAGGTACATAATTCGGTTTAAACGTGGCCTCTACCATCGAAGTTATTGATGCATAAAGTTAATAATCAATATTCAAAACTACAACTGAAATTCAACAAAGCAAAAAAATTGTGTATAAAACACGAAATTGTCTCTTATTCCATTGTCATACAAATACCACGTAAAATAAACAATAAGTCGCATCCTAGTGAATTCACATAGAATCTGAATACAATGCCAGCATAACTAACGAGTGAAGTGAGGTTGATGCGCCAACTAACTATGGCCTATTATATAAGAGAGTGCCTAAAAAGGGTAGGTCAGTATTAAATGGACGTTAATGTTTGGGTTGTTACGGTCGTCCCACTGACTGACAGTCCCTCCCTCGAGTTCAAAATGCGCCGTTGATGCTTGCACCACACTACAAAAGATAACGTTCCTCTTCCATATGTATTATGAAAATATTTAGCAAGTTTTTATGCGAAGATCCACATTGTAGACGTACGCTAACCAAGTAAATGATGTCAGTCATCTCATTCGAACTCATTCATTCGAAAAGTAAAAATATATCATCGTAATAACACTTGAGTAGCAGTAGAGCTCCTTGTGAAACAGCTCGTTCAAAGAAGTACTGCCACCTTACCTATTTCTACCGCCAAGCAGTAATGTGAGCATTACTGCGTTTCCGTTTTGAATCGTTAGGGTGCTGATGAAATGGCAGGCACGTGGGACTTGTCAACTTATGTCTCAGGGTGACAGGCGCCGTGGCAGTGCCCCTCAGATCTTTGTGATTTAAAGGTCTGAGCGGCACTGCAACTGTTGTGGACAGGGGTGTCGCTTGCCACTATGCACGAGTTGTTCGTCCCGTCACTTGAGATCATATCATATCGTAATATCATTGAGATATTTTCAGTATTCAAACTGACGACTTGTTATTATCACGATGGTGATATTAACTACTTATAAGTTAACCATGAATCGTGTTTTGTATGTATAACTTATAAGTTAAAACCAGTAAACGAAAGCTGGGGTAAATATCAATTACGGTCCAGCCAAAAACTTGACTTGAAAGTCCAAAACTTTGGATCATTCTCATTGTAAGCGCTGTAGAGTTGAATTTT
Source organism: Hyposmocoma kahamanoa (assembly GCF_003589595.1). NCBI lineage: Eukaryota > Metazoa > Arthropoda > Insecta > Lepidoptera > Cosmopterigidae > Hyposmocoma > Hyposmocoma kahamanoa. The sequence goes on from NW_020654972.1 coordinate 1,167,428, forward strand.
AAATCTTAAGTGTCCAGCTTAATGTGTTCGTAACTCTGTATATATCTTGCATTCTTCGGTATATAAAAATTAGGAAAAAGTTATGTTAGGTACGTATTAAATAGTTTTACATAAAATTTGATTGCTAAAGTGAGTTGTTCTTCCCGTCATTTGTTATCATAAACAAAATGAACTTCATGTTCAATCGTCTGTATTTATTACCCATTAGCCAATTCATTCACCTTGATTTTTATTTACTCAAATCTGGTGTACCATACCTGAACATAGAAAATGTACAATAAGACCTTCACTCGTAATCGATAATTAATATCCGAGACTAAGTCGCTTAATTGTAATATCTTTACTGCTATCTAATCTTTTTCACCAAGATATAAATACACCTTCCGCAATGCATTCGCTTACTCCGGCAATAATCTTCCACGATGAAGTTCACATTGGTCGCTTTGTTGGTGCTCGCGGCTTACGCTCAGGCAAGGGTTTTCGAAGAGCTGCCCTTCACAACAGCTTATAACTACCTAGGAAAGAGTGTGGCCCTCGCTGATCAGCGCCGCGCGTTTGAAGAGGATCTCGTTAAACAACAGAGAGTTGTCGGAGGCGCTGCTGCTGCACTTGGACAAATCCCATGGCAGGTAAGAAAATATAGCAACGTTTTAGACTTGGTTACGTTTTCTTGAAACTTAAAGCAAATAAAATATGTATTGTTTAAGAATAGTGAGCCACTATTCCAGGTTTATAAATGCGAATATCCAAGACTCAAAGAGTACTTCTTACACAATTATATAATCTAACAAATTTTACACAACATTTGCACTTTTTTACATCGTAATTTTTTTTACAGGCTGGTTTACTAATTGAAATTCCCGAAGTAGGCACGGGTATCTGCGGCGCGTCTTTGGTTAGCGCTAATAGGTTGATCACGGCTGCTCACTGCTGGTTTGACGGTATCAACCAAGCTGCAAGTCTGTCTGTGAGGCTGGGTACGGTTCTCATCTTCGGATCCGATGGCGTTACCCAGACGACTTCTACGGTCAGGATGCACCCGGAATGGTTCCCGTGGCTAATACGTAACGACGTTGCTGTTATTGTTCTGAGCAATTCAGTAGCGTTTACAAGTGAGATTTTATTTTCTATATGCAAAACACCTTAGATAAACTAGTTTGGTCAAATACATATTATTATAGATACAAAGATCGAACAATCACAAAGAAAAATTCCTTCGATCCAACTGGACTCGAACCAGCGTCTATGGATGGAAGTTTTGTTTGTGTTTGTTCGATCTTTGTATTAACTTAACTAGTGGAGTAATTTCACAAAAATAATTTAATATTATGATAGTAAATATCGTGATATTGAATAAAAATAAATGTTGTAAATATATATTTCTTAAACTTGTTCATCACATGGAAACAAGAAAACATATATCTGTTTTATTTCAGATAACATTGCACCCATTAGCCTGCCCACTGGAAGCGAATTAAGCGAGACCTTCACTGGAGCTATTGCCACCGTTTCCGGATTTGGAGTCACTGCTCCAGGTAAGTAAACAATAAGAGTTACCAGTATAATTTTCCAAAGTAAATTTAACATAAAATCTTCTTAGAGCTTGTTACACACGACGCCTTTTAGCAGCGACACAAACGCGCGATTGCATCGCGACTCTAGATTAAAAACGAGTATTGCGTTTGCATCGCGATTGTACCTCTACTTAAGGCGCACATGTGCGTAAAGGTATAACAATTACCGATTGAATCGCTACTGTATGTTTTATAATTTAATAATTTATACAATAACCCAGGTGGCGGAGCTAGCCAGACCCTGCAATTCAACGACCTGAGTGTGATGTCGAACTTACTTTGCTCGGCCAGTGATGTAATTTTCCCGATTCTCGTCCACGCGACTAACATCTGCACCAGCGGATCTGGCACCGTCGGCGCTTGCAACGGAGACTCTGGCGGTCCCCTTGCTCTTAACAGAGCCGGCAGGAATATCTTGGTACGACATAAGCTAGTTTCTGTAATAAGCTTCTTTTGTTTATTCACAAAAACATAAATATTTTCCAGTCCTTAATTTTATTTTGTTTACACTTTGTTACATGGATTGAATTTTTTTCATTTATCAATTTAAGAAAATTATTGTAAACGTTGTCTCTCTTTTCGCAGATCGGCGTCGTTTCCTTCGGTTCTACTCAAGGCTGCCACAACGGTGCCCCTTCAGTCTACGCCAGAGTAACTTCATATGTTTCATGGTTACAATCAGAAATGTAAACTATAAAAATCCAGGACAAAAGCATTTAATTGTACATACAAATAAAAAGCCTTATTATCTATGCTATGATTTCATTTTTGCCAGCACCAGTCCGATACCGACTGTATTGATATGTTTAAACTGCGTAAGTGCCGAGTCACTTACAAAATATGTATGTATGCTCTTTTTGGTCACGTGAATATCAAATATATTGATATTGATAGATATTGACATATAATAACCACACGAAAAATCGGTTTTTCGACATTACAAATATGGTCTTAACTTGTTTTTTACCGACTTCAAAAAAAAGTAGGAAGTTATACGTTCGGCTGTTTGTTTTCGGATGTTTTCAGATTTCTCCGTCAATTGCAGACCGATTTTGAAAATTCTTTTTTGTTTGAAAGGGTGCACTCCCGCAGTGGTCCCATTGTTACCAAATCAGAATCTGATGATGGGATCCATGAAAATCGAGGATAATCCTCAAATTGTATAGGCTTGTCAGTGTACATACCTATTTCTCCATCAATTGTGGACGATTTTGAATATTCTTTTTTTTGTTTGAATGAGTACACTCTCGAGGTGGTCCCTGATGCCGAGGAAGCTGTTCCGGGTTCGTTTCGGCTATCACAAATTAAAAAAATATTATCCGCAAATGAAAGTCGACTTTTCGCTTGACACAATACATGTAATCAATAAATCACCGTCACAATCATCAAAAGAAATCAGTATCTGATGAGGGAGTCCCATGGAAGTCAAAAAAGCCGATAAGCAAACTTTTGAGGTAATTTTTTTTTCAATGAAGAAGTTACAATTATGTTATTAATTGTTAATGGAAACAGAAGATACCGGTAGTGGACTATGGGATCCAAAACACAATTGGCGAAACAGCGCTCGATAAAAATAAATCACAAGGATCCGCAAAATTTTCATATTTACGAAAAAATCAGTTTCATTCTACACATGGCCCCCCCCCAAAAGTTTTCGGAACTGGCCACTTACATAAACAATATTTAAAAAGTAATTACAACACTTAAAAATGGATCTCTTTGGCTATAGAATACAGTTTTTTTCATCTGACTGTCACTTCTTTTTGCATTGTAGCGTCATTTTAGAAATTGGTTGTCTACATCACCATGAATTTAATTCGTGAAAATTTTCGTAGCATGATTATCTACGATTTTTAAGTGTAATGTAACAGCTCAGCGGAGCTTCTCTCGGCTTCAAACTGATTTTGGCGATGAAGCACCATGCAAGACGACTATTTATAGCTGGTTTGCAGAATCCAAACGCGGTCGTGTGAATCTCAGTGACGAATTTCGTGATGGTCGCCCGTTCTTTGCTGTGAACAACAAAAACATCGATACTGTGCGCCGTATGATCAAAACAGACTGGCATGTGACATACCATGAGATTCGGGCATCTTTAGGCATAGGCATGAGTCAAATACAATCAATACTACATAAACATTTGGGTGTGAAAAAGCTGTGCTCTCGGTGGATCCCACACAATTTGACTAAGGCTCATAAAACGGATCGCGTCACTTGGTGCAATGCCATGATTACCAGATTCAACGAAGGGGCGTCAAATTTGGTGTAGAACATAGTAACAGGTGACGAAATATGGATTGTAGTTACGATCCCAAAACAAAGCAGCAATCGAGCGTATGGGTCTTTCAAGATGAGCCGAAACCAACCAAAGTGGCGCGCGTGCAAAGTGCCTCTAAGCGGATGATTGCTTCCTTTTTTAATAAAACTGGTCACGTGGCTACTGTTGCTTTGGAGAATCGTTGTACCGTGAATAGTGATTGGTACACGACCATTTGTTTGCCAGAAGTTATTGATAAACTCCGTAAAAATAACCGTAAACGCCGTATTATCTAGCACTACGATTATGCCAGTTTTCACACGGCCGGACAGGCAAATGAATTTTTGAAGGGGAACAACGTTGACGTTAAGAGCCATCCCGCGTACAGTCCCGACCTAGCACCTTGTGATTTTTATTTATTTCCAAAAATTAAGAACCAGTTACGCAGTCAACGATTTTCATCACCTGAAGAGGCTGTCGAAGAGTATGTTTCTGAGATTGTTAGGGAGTGGAGTGGAGGAGTGTTTTCAAAATTGGTTCATTCGTATGAAAAAGTGCATTAACGCTAACGAAGAATACTTTGAGAAACAATAAATTCATTTCTGACTATTTATAGTATTTTTTTCTTATTCATTCCGGAAACTTATAGTGCGCCCAATGTATTGTTACTAAAGACATTTCAATAAAATTTTCTCTCCTGTGTTCCGTAATAAATCCAACTACCTCTAGTCTTAGTCCGCACTAAGAGCTTATTTTAACACAAAGTATATTTTATTTCTAGAAGGTAAAATGTTTAAAAATATCGTGCAAAGAATTTCTCCGCGTCTACCTCATACGCACCAAACGCTTCAGGGCCTAAACAACCATTTCGTATTTAAAATGTGATAAGTAAATGTGTGAAGCGTCCAAGACCAAGGGTTCGTAAACAAATCAACCAATATACCACTGCTGTATGTCTGTTTCCGCATCAGGTGATCAAACGCTGATCTCTATTTACCGATAGTAATGAATATTAAGAACCTGATTGACAAATGATCCTTTAAAGCTAGGCCATTAAGTTTTTAAAGGCACATTTGACATCATCTCAGTGAGAAAGAAAATTTATGTGTTTCCTTCATTTATTGAACATAGGTATTGTTATGAATGAATCAACGTTTTTATTTGAAACTTTAAAATTCAAAGACTTATTAGACGATGCCCTTTTATGCCGAACGAAATAAAAGTATGTACATTTGTTAAGTAACATAATGGTTAGAAAAGGAAGTTTAGAAGTATGTGTTCGCGTTTTCTCTAGGACGAATAATTTCCCATTTTTTATAAAGAGATACATACATACACACATACACCTGCTACGCTCCTGACAAACCTCCTTCGCCTCCTTCACTCTCATCAGTCTCTTCATACTTGTCCGTTTATTCTTGGCCTTTTTAAGGACATCGCTAATCTTATTGAGATATATACGTCGAGGTCTACCTCTCCCCTCGCCTCCATCCACATTCGCTCTATAAAGTGCTCTCACCATCGAGTATATAACCATGGCTGTCAGTCTACCAACATTCATTCTTTCTATATGACGAAACCATAAAAGCATCCCGTCCAATATGCTCACTGATCCCGACCCTGTCCTGGTCACTATATCATTTGTTTACTTTTCACGGTATAATATTTATGCTGAGGCTGGGCCATTTCAGCACAAACTATAGTCATACATAAAATTTTGTTAATTTTCACAGTATTTGTTTGTTTGCTTCTCTCACCGTACTTGTTTTTATCACAGTATGTGTTTTATATATAAATGTGTATTAAATTAATAATGTATGTTCTAGGTGATTTTGTGTTATACTTTGTGAAGTGATTGTAAATGTTTCGTGTCTGTTTGTATATATATGTTTGTTTGTATAAACGTGTTCTTTCTATCTATCCATCTAATAGGGGTTAAAGTATGAAATTGCCGATTTGTACTGAAAATCTAAATTGT
>NW_020654972.1:1173246-1182122 GCF_003589595.1 Hyposmocoma kahamanoa
ACCTATTGCAATAAAACGGCAATTTCATACTTTAACCCCTAATATTTATTATTTGTGATACAACTGAGTAAGGAATATCAAAGGCACTAATTATTAAAGTGGTAATTCGATTTTTAAAAGTATTAAGCTGTCTCTTTTGAGTTCAGACATATTGTTAGTGCTTTAGATGCTAACTTAGTTGTCAAATTTCAGAAGTGGCAACGAACTTTTAAAATGTTCCATTCGGTGTTAAACTGCACTTAATATTTATTTTCAAAAAGCATTACGTTCTTAATTTTTGTTACAACAAATATCACAAAAGAAAACCTATTCATATTTTTTTATTTATCATTAATTTTCATTTTAATTAGAACCGTCTAATAATTAATATCTAATAATAATTAAAAGGAATATTATACACCAAATTTATTTAAACGAACAAAACTATTTAAACATGTTTGCTATTACAAAACATAATGTCTAAAAACATACATTCAAATATTAGTTTTAAAATAAACACAAACTTACCCAAAAATTGTGACTTGAAATGCAAATAATTATTACGTCCACTTTGGACAAACTTTGCCAAAAGAAATATTACACATTTAAAGTGCAAAAATTTACGACGTTTGTCGTAAATTATAAAAGAAAATATGAAACCTTATATAGTAAAAGGAACTAAAAAGCATAAATTCGAAAAGTTACTCAAAAGAAACCAAAATTAGTAATAAATAAAATATTAAGTACTTCGTATACTAAGTTTGTACTCGTTTGTCATAGCTATACAATGGTTTTTATTATACCCACATGAAAAAACTTAAGTATATCACTACTGTCGAAAACTTTTTTTATACTAGCCGAAGTACTTCTTATTATTGTTAAGAAAGCTTAATTAATCCATAAGTTCTTATTTAAGTCAATTGTACAGTCTTATATGAATAAACTCTCTTAAACTCGAATTTCCATCTGTTTTTACTATAGAGACAAAAATTGGATTAAAACGGGGTACAGTCAAGCAAAGATGAAATTAGTCGCATCAGAAATATTTTGTTAGATGAATATAGCAACGAACAAATAATAGCAACGAGTAAATATCAAATAAAATAGAGTCTCTAAGTTGACGGTTAGAAATTAGTTCCTTAGGGTAGTATGATGGAAAATTCTTAAACCTTGCCACGATGATTTTGGCCATTTTACAATTGAATGCTGATAAGGAATAACGCGTCAACCAACATTATCATAATTTTTGCGAAAATGACACCCAAAGATTTTTTCGTTGATTCTCTTTTTATGCTACCAAGAGTTAAGTGCTTTTTTATGATACACACATATTTACTTGTACACACTTTCTAATTTCTTTGTTTATTCAAATATTTATACACTGAAGATTGTTTTTGCTATTGATAATTCATAGTTTAATTATCACATAACTATGTGTACACGAGCTAATTCCTCATTGTGTAAATATTATTTATTTGATTTAATTTATAAATAAATCGCCAAATTTCGTTGACAGTATTAGTTCGAGTTTAATGACCTTTTTAAGTTTTCAAATTATTATTAGTTATTAGTGCAATGGAGCTCCTTGCGAAAGAGTTCGTCCAGGGAAGAAAACGCCACCTGCCCTATTTTTGCCGTCAAGTAATGCTCACATTACTGTGTTCCGGTTTTGAAGGGTGTTGGTGAAAATACGGCACATGGAATTTGTCAACAGTGACCTCTCAGAGAGACGGGTGCAATGGCAGTGCCCCTCAGATCTTTGCGATTCAAAACTCTGAGTGGCACTGTACCTATCAGGGATAGGCGTGTCGCTTACTACCAGGCGCACGACTTGTTCGCCTCGTCGCTTGATATCATAAAAAAGCAGGCAGGTAATATTGGTGAAAGCGAGTGAATTTCGTTAAAGCATGACCTACTCCTTCCGATTATATCCGGTGCAACCTATAACAATCGAATGAAATTGCAACTTGGGCTTTTGCAATTACAAACATAGCTGGTTGATGACTTTACCATCTCAGTCATCCGTGACCATGGAACCTGAATAACGCCTACGTTGGTTTGTTTTAGAAACAAATACCAATACGCGATTTGCAAATAAAAAAATAATTCAATTTCCCATTTGTTCAACAGTTATAATTATTAATAATGAGAAATGGAAAATCTGAAGCATTCGATCCCCCCGACTATGGGATGGTTTAACATAGTGGACATATACTTACACAAACTATTAACTTCGCGTTTAAAGTACAAGTAAAACAATTGTACAGGAAACTGGACATACTTAGGTAATCACGAACGTGTTACGGCACTTAATTTCTTGCGTCTTAATCTAACTTCTTAACTCTTACGTATATGAGCACACTATTCCAAGCTATTGACCTTCAAGATGGGTATTATCCATCCCCTAAATTTATTTATCAATTGTGGGAATTCACTAAAAATCCCAAAATCGTAACTAATTATCTTATCAAAATCAAATTTCATTCTATAAACAAAATAATTAGTAGCTCCATTTGTTATAAATTCTAATCTTATCTGTTTATTATCACAAGTCTGACATATAAATAAAACCGTTGTCGGTAGAATAATTATTAATTTAGAATCATTGCTCATAATGAAGTTCGCAATACTAACTCTGTTGCTGGTCTCAGCTTATGCCCAGGCCAGATCGTTTGAGCCTAAAGGAGCCTTAGGGCTCTCTGCATATGGATACTTACAGAAAAGTGTGATATATGCGGAGGAAAGACGCAAAGCCGAAGAAGCGTATTTGAACAACCAAAGGATCATTGGAGGAAGTGCCGCTGTTTTGGGACAATTCCCCTATCAGGTCATCAAGTGATAAACTATAATATATCATAACTCAATTGATAGGTTACTTGAAATATGAAAGAGCAAGATCTTAGTAATTTGATTGAGAACAACAAACAGTATTATTATTTTCTATTGTTTTTCCTTCTAGGCTGGAATTCACCTCGAAATAGCTGGGATTACTGGTGTAGGCGTATGTGGAGGGACCTTGGTTAGTGAAACGCGAATTATCACAGCTGCCCACTGCTGGTTCGACGGTTTTAGTCAAGTTATTACAATGTCTGCCCGACTAGGCACCGTATTGTTATTCGGCAACGATGGCATCACTACACCTAAAACCAACCAAGTCATAATGCACCCGGATTGGTTCCCAGCTATGATACGCAACGACGTCGCCGTTATGTACCTTCCAAATGCTGTCACACTGTCAAGTTAGTATTTGTACTATGACGACTTGTCAAAAGAAAACCTTACACTTACATAATTCAATTATTACCAAAAAGCTGACATATCACTGGTGCAAGAATTTCTATTTTTAGCACCGTCCATGATTACAATTTCGATTGTAGAATTATTGTCCACTTAGGACGACTGGACCGGAAATTTCTATATCAAATCAAATATTACTTTTTCAGACACCCTCTATCCTATTCGTCTACCATCTGGGTCAGAACTTGAGGAAGACTTCACTGGAGAGCTTACAATTATTTCAGGCTACGGTCTTACAAATGTCTGTAAGTAACTCACCGTTTATTATTCATGCAAAGATTGAATAACAGAAAGAAAAAAAAAACCTTTGATCTGATTGGCCTCCAACTAGCGTCTGTTGCCATACCGGGGCCACCGGTCTTGCCAACTGAGCTGTAGACCGAGTCAGCAGATCTTCGATAGACTCAGCAGAAGCAACAGGCGCTCCTGACAGCAGTAGAGCTCCTTGTGAAAAAATTCGGCCAGAGAAGTATTGCCATACCTATTTCTGCCATGAAGCAGTAAAGGAGCTGGTGAAATTACAGGGACATGGAACTTGTCAACCTTTTTTTTTATACAAATGTAAGTACGCATTTGACCTCTATCTCACCGGATGGAAAGTGACGATGAGGTCGACAATGGAGCATGCACACCTAAGCAATGCCTTTTCTCTCTCGCCTTGAAAAGGTCCAAGTTATAACGTTCAGAAATAAGTCTGCAGGCAGAAAATTCCGCTCCATAGCCGTTCGTCATGTGAATGTGGAAACATAACGATTCGTGCGAATCTTTGGAATATCCAGACCAATGGAAAATGGGATCAGACATAGGCTTGGATTCCAAGTCTACGTCTACTCCCCCGATGATGGGAATGGGAATACGGAATTAAATCGTGTAATTCCATCGCACACTCTTCGTGATAAATCCTGTAAAATACCGATAAGCAGACAAATTTACGGCGGTGTTCAAGGCTCTGCAGCTTCGCCTCTACTAATTCCGAATCACCTATAAGCCTCTTGGCACGCTTGTCTATTGTATCCAAGGTGCCCAGTTGGTACGTAGCAGAGCCATCCCAAAGGTGGTAGCAGTATTGCACATACGACCAGAATTGTGCTTGATACAGCCGAAGCACATGTCCCGGTCTGAAGTAACGCCTCACCTTGGAAAGGATGCCAACCTTCCTGGCTGCATTTTTGGCCTTAGATTCAATGTATCTGCCAAATTCAGATTCGACGACAGGTTCATTCCAAGTAGCTGGAGACAGTCGGCTATCGGTATGGATACATCACGAAAAGTCGGAGTCAGCAAAAGGGACTCCGTTTTGTGGAGAATAAACACGCCTGCGTTTTGGTAGCATTAAATTTGATAAGATTGGCATCGTCCCAATCGGAGACTGCTTTGAGTATCAAATCCAAATGCTTAACCGTAACCTTTCGACAAGACTGGATTTCCTCTCCACTGCCCCTAGCATTGGCCAAGTACCTATTTACAACTGTGTTGTTATCAGCATACGCATAGGTACTTGGAATTAACATATCATTGATAAGCAGCAGAAAGAGTGTTGCAGACAGTACGAAATCTTGAGGAACTCCGGCCTCTAAACGGAATCTATCGCCCGATGTTCGGAAGCGTAGCCTTCTAAAACCACTCAAACGGAACGTTCGCTCAAGAAATCCGAGATCCAATTGCAAATGTCAGTGGGAAGCCTGTAACAAGGAAGCTTACTTAAAAGGCTTGCGTGCCAGACCCTGTCAAAGGCTTTAGAAATGTCCAAAGACACTGAAAGTGTGAAGCACCTTGCTTTTCTATAGCCTCGCTCCATACGTGACACGCATACACAAGATCCCCAGTAGGTCGCCCTCGTCAGAATCCGTACTGGCGATCACTAAGGAAGTCGTGGTCTTCAAGGTACGACAGAAGACAGTTGTTGAGTACACGTTCCATAGTCTTGCAGAGTATGGAAGTGACTGAGATAGGTCTCAGTCACCTCCTCTTGACAGGGTCAGCTCTGCTTCCTTTTTTGGCACAGGTTGCACGTTTGCTCCCACGGGCCTAGGGACTACACCACTCTCAAGTGAGAAGCGATACAGGCGTGTGAGAACTGGAGACAACTCAGGTGCACAGTTACATAGGACCACCGCTGGAATTCCATCTGGCCCGCTAGCTTTATTCACGTCAAGATACCACAGACTTAACTAGTGTCAGCGACACCCTGCAGTGGCAGTGCTCCTCAGATCTTTATGATTTAAAGCTCTGAGTGGCACTGCAACTGTTATGAATAGACGTATCACTTACCACCAGTCGCACGAGTTGTTCGTCCCGTCACATAAACACAATATAATATAATAAACAAAAAAAATTGAATCCAGTCAAATCAAACGAATTTTTCTTCGCTGATCGAATCGATCTTCGTGTTGATAATATATATACAATAATGATAATAATATTTTCACAAAACTTACTTGAATATCATAGTAGCAAACACATTATCCTATTCTATAAGAATAAATAATGCAATTTGTTATTATTGAAACTTTTTTTAATGTTTACAAAAAAGTTACATATTTAATCAAAAATATTTAGTTTATTACAATTTTCAGCAGGTTAACTGTAGCTGCTTTCATACAGTTGTATCCCTTCTTCTTACAGCTTCAGGAGTGTCAGAAACCCTGCGATATGTGAGCGTTAGCGTAATGTCCAATGAAGAATGCATAGAGTTCTACAATCCAGCATTATTACTACCAACCAATATTTGCACCAGTGGCGCCGGGGTCGTTGGCGCCTGCTCAAGTGACTCCGGTGGACCACTCGCCTTTACCAGGAATAACAGGACAATCTTGGTATGGTAACATTACTATTATCGTGATGATTATTTAACAGGACTCGAATAACTTAACACTTGGGAATTGGTTCCCACACACAAACTGCATGCAAATTTATAAGTATTATTTGCGTGCATTGACCTACGTGTGTAATATAATATTAATACAAAGATCGAACACAAAGAAAAATATCTTCGATCTGGCTCGAAACAGCATCTGTTATTACAGCGACATCTCTAGTCAGCGAAAAATAAATTAATATCATGCTAGTAAAGCATCATAATATTCAATAAAATCAAATATTTGTAAATGTATTTCAATTGCAGATCGGTGTCGTTTCTTTCGGATCAACTGATGGATGTATGGTATCCCATCCAACAGCGTATGGCAGAGTGACTTCGCACATGGATTTCTTCCTTCAACACATTACGCTGTAAACTTCTTGAATGCACTCGCAACTTGGTGTACTTAAATATTGTAAATAACTTTGTGTTTAGTAAATAACTTTGTATTAAAAACATCATTTTCTTGAAAAATACTTAGAAATTTTTGTATTTTTTTCCTAAACTCTTTGACAGGTATTCATGATATTATGTTTCAAATATTTTCAAATATTCAAATATTTTATATTATTTATTTTTTACGTTTGTATTTTAACATAAATTCAGATTGGTAGCATTGCTGATGTCGCGACTTAAGTGGGAAGCGCGAAAAAAGCATGAATCTACATCTGCTAACAACTTTTCTTTCGACGAATTTTGAATTTTGAATAAAAAATTTGCGTACTGTAACTGAGGCGTAGCTTGGGTTGCGTAGGGAGAGGTACTTTTATGAATTTAAACTGCAATAATCTTCAAAATATACTTTATTGCACTTTTTTACATACTTTCGGCGTTGGGTTATATTTCGTTATCTCAAGATGCTCTATTCTTTTCTTACTTCATTTTTCAAAACACATTCTAATTACAAAACTATTCATTCAGCCAGTGTTTCTACTCATACAGTAGAGCCTAGACACACATTCCTTACAGCTGAAGGGGTGAATATCCCTAGCTGGTGCTCTACCTATGATAGGCAACTTACATCAGTGATCAGCCTTTACTATAGGCTAGCCACACACTGCTCGGAAGCTATTACCTTACCAACAAGTAACCACCGAGGAGGCTATGGCTTTAGTCTGCCAAAAACCTATCTAAAAGGACAGACCATGACCACATCCTAATCAACAAATCAAAATATAATTACTCGCTATCCTAGCTAATTAGGGAACCTGACTAAACCCTAACACTTTATTTCAGAGACCCTAGCCTGACTGAATGATCCTAACAAAATTTCTAAACATCACTACTGAAACTTCCTAACTGTTTCCCTAAATTGTCTTCAACGTGCATGCTGCCACAACGACGACACAGGCTTGAGCATCCATCGGATGTTCACTGGGTTACATCAATATTGATCTCCCAGCTGCCTCAGCCCTCATCCTGCAGCTAACCACATTCCATCAGCTTTTCTCACTTTCTTTAAACAAACAAGAACAAACACACATATAACCCTAACAACATATCCTAACATACATATGGGATGGGGATATTCCATATGAAGGACTTCTAATAATTAAATAAATATATTTTCCCTGAATGCAGACAGTTCTTGTTCATCTGGGAGGGTGAGCACGAACTATGCACATACACTGGACAATATATCTATCAAATTAAAAAAAAATAAGAAAGAAAAAGTAAGTTTTATCCATCCAATCTAAGTCGGCAGTCCATTTTCTCCTCCCGTCCTTCAAAGTCTGCATTGCCGGAAAATAACAAGTTGCCTCAAAATATTTCTCACAATGTCATCGCGGCTCCATATGAAAAATAAATATAAAATATAATTCGGAAAACGAAATTTTTAAACCTGTTCGCGTAAATAAAGTGGAGAATTTACAAGGCAAGTTAATAAAACGAGCAGCCTCGATAGATTCACATAAAGAATATATAAATAATTTACAATCCAAGCAGAAGCGTACATTTGATAAAAAAGATAGGATTGCTTTGATATCTAGGAGGTATGTTACGCGGAAGTTAGGGTAGTAGATCGATTGAGTAAAGGTTAAGAGAAGAATTTAAGCTTCAGCTGCTAACTCTGAAATGGTACTGGTGGATACCATTACCAGAATGGTAATAAATGTCTTACCACTAAAATTATTACCATTCTGATTTATTATGTAATAATTTACTTAATATTGACAACAATACACATTACCTAATATTTTGCTACAAGGAACTCAGGATAGAATTGAAAGTCAGGGCCATTTCAACTGTAGTCATAAATAAAATTTTGTTAATTCTCACAGTATTTGTTTATATATTTCGTTCACCGTATTTGTTTTTATCACAGTTTGTGTTTTATATAATGTGTATTGAATTAATAATGTATGTTCCATGTGATTTTGTGTTATATTTTGTCAAGTTATTGCAAATGTTTTGTTTCTGTTTGTATTTGTGCTGAATAAAAGTATTTTCTATCTATCTATTTATTATTTATGATACAACTGAGTGGTACATCAAAGGCACTACTTAATAAAGTGGTTATTACATTTTTATAAATGTTAAATTGTCTCTTTTGAGTCAGCTGTTAGTTAGCTGTTAGTACTTTAGGTAACTAACTTAGCTGTTAAATTTCAGAAGTGGCAACGAAATTTTTAAATCTACGAAACGATGCTAAACTGCACTTAATTTAATTATTTTCAAAAAGCATTACGTGTTGTTGCTGTTGCTGTTGCTGTTGCTGTTGCTGTTGCTGTTGCTGTTG
>NW_020654972.1:1182132-1183104 GCF_003589595.1 Hyposmocoma kahamanoa
TGCTGTTGCTGTTGCTGTTGCTGTTGCTGTTGCTGTTGCTGTTGCTGCTGCGGCTGCGGCTGCGGCTGCGGCTGCGGCTGCGGCTGCGGCTGCGGCTGCGGCTGCGGCTGCGGCTGCGGCTGCGGCTGCGGCAGCGGCATCGGCAGCGGCAGCGGTAACGGTAGTAGTAATATTTATTTTAAACTCTCGCCTCTCCCAAGGCCTAAAAGATTAATTTTGAATTTTTAAATGGGAGAGGCGGTATTTCCCGGCAATGGCACAGTCGGCCGAGGTCAGGGACTCAGGTCCAAGAATCGGCGAACAATACGTGCCGTATCGAGCAGGACCGCCTTCTGTATTTGTGCTGGAAGGGACACGCCACAGAAATCCAACCGCCTCAAGCTGTTAGAAAGGCTGACTGGAATTAACCCATTTGCGGACAAAACAATTGGGATTATTTCAGTGGAGGCCACATCCCACATGTCGGTGAGCTCGTGCGCCAGGTCGAGATACTTCCGGCGTTTCTCGGTTTCAGCTTTCAGGAGACCCTCGTCATGCGGGATGGTGACGTCCACAAGAAATACCCTCGACTGCGATCGACCCAATATCACAATATCAGGCTTATTCGCAAGAATAGTCCTGTCCGTGATAATAGATCGATCCCAATAGATTATTATTATTATTAGGGTGGCTTCATTCGGGGCATATGTAGGGCATTACAATATAAAAGTTATATAAAGTTACTTTTATATTATAATGTGTGATAGCCGAGTTAGTATGAGAACGTTTCCAACAAAATGTAATTAAATTGTTTTATCTGTTAACTTTTGGTTACCACAGGAACATGATATTAGATTTCATTCACAAGATAGGGTATTTTTAATGATTAATTAATGATTGATATTGTGTCAATCTTATCTATATGTATAAATACCACCGAACAAAATAGTTTCTGGTAACTGTACGAGAGGCCAAAATGAAATTGACAGTTTT
>NW_020654972.1:1183504-1200612 GCF_003589595.1 Hyposmocoma kahamanoa
GGCTGCGGCTGCGGCTGCGGCTGCGGCTGCGGCTGCGGCTGCGGCTGCGGCTGCGGCTGCGGCTGCGGCTGCGGCTGCGCCTGCGGCTGCGGCTGCGGGTGCGGCTGCGGCTGCGGCTGCGGCTGCGGCTGCGGCTGCGGCTGCGGCTGCGGCTGCGGCTGTGACTGCGGCTGCGGCAGCAGCAGCGGTAACGGTAGTAGTAATATTTATTTTAAGCTCTCGCCTCTCCCAAGGCCTAAAAGATTAATTTTGAATTTTTAAATGGGAGAGGCGGTATTTCCCGGCAATGGCACAGTCGGCCGAGGTCAGGGACTCAGGTCCAAGAATCGGCGAACAATACGTGCCGTAGAATAGAATAGAATAGAATAGAATAGAATATGTTTATTTGCCAGAATACAGTAATTACAAAGGTCTTATGTAAAATTACGTACATTGTATTCAAACTGCAAGCAGATGTGCAAATATTAATGGGATTCAATGTTTCTTTAGTCTCTATAGTTTCTAATTAATGTAATGAATTTGTAAATTCTAAGTATTCTTTATTACTATAGAAGCAATGTGTCAAAAGCCATTTTGTCAATTTTAATTTAAAAGTATGTCCTTGTAACAATTTAATTTCGTTTGGTAATTTATTGTAAATAATTATACACATGTTGAAGCAGTTATTCTTATAAATTACTTTATGGCAACGAGGTTGGTATAAGAGATTCATAATTTTTGCTCTAGTTTGCCTTTGAATAACTTCACCGCGTGTTTTAAAATATTGAGGATGAGAGTTGACAAATACGCAGATATCCCTAATGTACATGCATGGCAAAGGTAATATGTTCAGCCTTTTAAACAGCGGTTTGCAACTCTCATCGAACCACGCACCGCAAATTGCTCGAATACACTTCTTCTGGACTTTAAACGCTCTTTCTAAGATTACTGAGTTACCCCATAGTACAAGACCGTAGCTGAGCACGGACGAAACGTAGCCGTGATAGGCCGTCAACGCAGCTTCTCGCGAGACAGTTTGCCTTAGCCTTCGTAAAGCGTAAACAAATCTGTTTAGGTTCATGCACATCTGTTCGATGTGTTCCTTCCAGTTAAGGTTCTTGTCGATTGTTAACCCAAGAAAGTTAAATGTGTCTACTTCATCTATAGTATCAGAGTTGTAATTAATTTTAACCGGTATGGGATTTGAGTTGTAAGATCTAAATGTCATAACTTTGGTTTTGCTTATATTAATATTCAAGTCATTGATGTCCATCCAACTTATTACGTCTGTCAGTGCTTTATTTACGTCAGTGTTAAAAGTCGCTTTGTTTTGGCATTTTATTATAAGAGTTGTATCGTCAGCAAATTGTAAACAATTATGATCAATAGCATGTGCGAGATCGTTAATGTAGAGTAGGAACAGTAACGGACCCAAGACGCTACCTTGCGGTATTCCAGCATTAGTCGTCTTAAGGTGTGATCTAAAAAATTGTTTTTCTAATCTATTATTGTGTTTGTTTTTTGTTAATCTACTTCTTTCAGTATACTGTGTCCGATTTTTTTAAGTAGCTCGCTATCCAATTTTGGGTTGTTCCTCTAATGCCGTATGCTTCAAGCTTGTAAAGGAGTATTGAGTGATTTACAAAGTCGAAGGCTTTAGTCATATCTAGAAAGACTAACATTACAGGAGTAGAGACGTTTATACTTTCCGTTACAATGCGCAAAAACTCAAAACATGCATGAGTTGTAGAACTACCTTTTCTAAATCCGAATTGAGAGTGATATATTACTTTATGTTTCTCTAAAAATGCATTTATTCTGGAATGCAGAGCCCTTTCAAATAATTTGGATAGAGTCGGGATTAAAGTAATTGGTCTATAGTTACTTGGGCTTTCCTTATCGCCTTTTTTATATAGGGGTTTGACAACAGAAGTTTTTAGCTGTTCTGGAAAAAGACCATCACTAAACGATAAATTTATAATATGTGCAAGCGGATGACAGATATAAGAGGCACACATTTTAAGTATTTTAGTTGTTATACCGTCATAGCCACTGGATTTGGTGTTTTTTAAAGACATAATTATGTTATAAGTTTCCTTTTCATTTATCGGTTCCAAAAATATTGTATGGGAATTTTTATTCAATAAATTAGATGGATATGTCATGCAGTTTTTAGTCAAGTTAAGTTGGGTTAGGTTATTTTTATTTGTCAAATCTATAAAATAATTGTTAAAAATATTACAAATGTCATCTGGGTTTGAGTATGTCATATTGTTATGTCGTATATGTTTTATGTCATTGTTACAGGTATTGTTAGTAATTGTAGATGAAATGGTATTCCATGTCGCTTTACATTTGTTTTTATTATTGTGGATATAAAGATTATTATTGATTTTCTGAGATTTTAACATACATTTTCTTAGGATACTATTATACATTTTAAATTTATTTGTATTTAACTGTTTATTAATATTTGATGCTCTGTATTTCAACTATAGTAATCGTTTTGTTTTGCAGCATTTTTCCTTTTGTCAGCCAGAGCAGCTTTTTTGGCCTATTGTTAATTTTAACTCTGATAATTGGAAAACATAGTTCATAAAATAGACGTATTAAATCATAAAAGTTGTTGAAAGACTGAATTACATTGTCTAAGCCTAAGATATCGGAAAAGGAAAGAGCTGAAATGCATTCACAGAACTTCTGAATATTTTCAATTCTATAGTCTCGCCGCTGTTCGTACCAAGTGGTGATAGCTTTTTGCCTCCCTATGCTCAAAGTCAACGTTTGTGCAGTTTCGTGGTCAGAAAGAGCCAGAGCTTTTACTAATTTTATGTTACTGGCCATTAAGTCGATACACAAGTTTAACCTAGTTGGTGATTTTATGTGAATGTTAAAGTTATAGTTTTGAAGAATGCTCTGAAGATCTTTGGTAGCTGTATTTTCCTGTAATATGTTGATATTCCAATCACCGCAAATAACGATTTTTTTATATTTGAATTTGACGGACAGATGGTGGAGTAAAGTGTTTAGTTTATGTAGGAATAAACCCACGAAAGTTTTTGTATGATCCGGAATTCTATATATATTAACTACAATGAGACCAATACCTACAATTTCCACACCACAACATTCAAAGTATAGTTTCGATGCCAATTTCGACACGATAGGTAGGGGTTTGAAGTCTAAAATACTTTGTATTAAAATGCATGCGCCCCCATTACTGTTTTCGCGACAATAACTTGCCGCTAATTTATAATTACTAAGTTTTGTGTTAGTTTCCGAACCTCTTTTTACAAATATTTCACTAAAGCATATTATATCAACCTCATTGCCGTCGTCATATAATTCCTTAAAAGTGACCTCTAAAAGATCTAATTTACTACAAAGACCTTGTATATTCTGATTAAAAATAATAAATGAATGAGTGAATGAATGAATGAGTTTTAGATGTCGAATGTTCATGAATATTATGACAAAGATGATAACAAGTCGGTTTCTGAATGTCTACGTCACGGGTGAAAAAAATTACTAACGTTAGCTGAAGGCTTAGAGTTGTGTAACTTACGCAATTTAATGCCACTCTCAATGAACTCTCTCCTGTAATTTAAAAAGTCGATCTCTACATTTAGTTTGAATACAATAGAGTTCCAGAACGTTTGATCTTTAATATTAATTAATGTACAATTTATATAATTTTTAGTGAATCTTTCTAAGTCATAATTTAAGGTGGCTGTGTTCAAATATTTGTTATTACGTATATTAAATAATAGTATATTGTTATTTATGAATTGTATAAATTCAACATGTTGCATATGTTTGATAGTAGTGTAAAGGGATTTCTATCATTACACCCCACCGAAAAAACAATAAGATCTTCTTTCGTTATAACATTTGTCATGTGAGTTAAGTCATTACAATATGTGAGCTAGAAGCATAGGGTTTTACTACTGCTCTTACGTCGTATTTATCACTCCACTGGCCTTTTCTGGAGTTAAGCAGTCTCAGAGATAGTCCCCGCACTTGTTCGTCGCCAAAGATGTATATTATCGGCTTTTTGTGTACACTTCTGGATGGGCTAACACTACTTTTCTTCGGTGGGTGTGATTGTAGTGGTACTGCATTTTTTATGTTTTGTGATCGTTTTCTTGAAGTCAATGAGTGGCTTGCTGGCGTGCTCATGCCAATTGGATTTTGAAGAGACATTTGCTGATGATTGTGTTTATGTTTTGTGTCGCTCGTGGTAGTAGTTTTATTATTGTTTATTACTAATGAATTGTATTTTGTTTGATTCCCGCTGAGATTAATGTAGCTCTGATCTAGTATTTTATTTGAGCTCTTTCTTTTATGTTTAATTGTGTTGTTTCGCGATGACGTTGTACTTAGTCTTTTTAGATTGTTAATTACATTCTCTTGGGATTTGATTTTATCTTGTAAGCTATAGTTTTCTGATAACAAATTAACAATTTCATTGTCTGCTATCTGCAATTTTTCTTGTAACTCTAAAATAATTTTTTCCATTTTTTCAGCTTTATCGTAAATCATTATTCTTTCTGGACAACTCCTATTATGCTCACTGGTTGATATAAAACACGCCTGTTCTGCGTCATCATCAGCGTCATCCCCCATGTCCTCATCATCATTACTGGAAGATAAGCTGGATAGAGCCTCAAACGAATTTTTGGTGGATATGGCTGTTTTATACTTATTTCGTTGAGCTATATTTTCGCAGAGAGAATTCCGTTTTGTAATGCAATTGTTACACTTCCACGCCGCTTTCTTTTCCTTTTCCATTAAGTGGAATCTTTTGTATGGTACGTTACAACAATCTAGATGATGGGTCACTTTGCAAGATGAACATATAAGGAACTCTCTATTATTTATTGATTTATTACATTTATTGCAAACTAACGCCATCTTGACGGGAGTAGATGGAACTATTCCGTACTACGAAATAACTTTCATGACACTTCTCAACAATAGATGGCGCCACTTGTAGTATTATTTTTTTTAACTGGGAAGT
Source organism: Hyposmocoma kahamanoa (assembly GCF_003589595.1). Lineage (NCBI taxonomy): Eukaryota > Metazoa > Arthropoda > Insecta > Lepidoptera > Cosmopterigidae > Hyposmocoma > Hyposmocoma kahamanoa. The sequence continues at coordinate 1,188,504 of NW_020654972.1, forward strand.
CGTTATAATCGGATCAGCTGTTTAGGTTATATTAAGTATAACAATTTTTAGACGTACCTCGAACATTAAGCAGATTGCTGTCCCGGAGTTCTTAAGATGTTTCTTTACACGAATGTGGTTTTGATTAAACGGAGTAATTTGTGTTTTTGCAATAATTAATGTTGTAAAAGGCAAACTTGATTTAGCTATTTTTTAAACTTCCTTTTCGATTTTTTGCGAGATAACACTTGTGTAGCTTAATAAGAACACTACGAACGTAAACTTAAATAAATTAACACCAGCACTGCACTTATTCCACGAAATTGAAAATTAGTATATACGGAGTCAAATGTTTACTAGAGCACAGTGGCGCCCTTTGTCCCGTATCGAGCAGGACCGCCTTCTGTATTTGTGCTGGAAGCGACACGCCACAGAAATCCAACCGCCTCAAGCTGTTAGAAAGGCTGACTGGAATTAACCCATTTGCGGACAAAACAATTGGGATTATTTCAGTGGAGGCTACATCCCACATGTCGGTGATCTCGTGCGCCAGGTCGAGATACTTCCGGCGTTTCTCGGTTTCAGCTTTCACGAGACCCTCGTCATGCGGGATGGTGACGTCCACAAGAAATACCCTCGACTGCGATCGACCCAACATCACAATATCAGGCTTATTCGCAAGAATAGTCCTGTCCGTGATAATAGATCGATCCCAATAGATTATTATTATTATTATTATTAGGGTGGCTTCATTCGGGGCATATGTAGGGCATTACAATATAAAAGTAACGGGACTTACTCGCGTAGTATTTATAAATACTACGCGATTAAGTCCCGTTACTTTTATATTATAATGTGTTATAGCCGAGTTAGTATGAGAACGTTTCCAACAAAATGTAATTAAATTGTTTTATCTGTTAACTTTTGGTTACCACAGGAACATGATATTACATTTCATTGACAAGATAGGGTATTTTTAATGATTAATTAATGATTGATATTGTGTCAATCTTATCTATCTGTATAAATACCACCGAACAAAGTAGTTTCTGGTAACTGTACGAGAGGCCAAAATGAAATTGACAGTTTTGACTCTTTTGGTGGTTGCTGCTTGCACCCAAGCCAGTTCTATTGAGGCCAAAGATGTCCTCACTTCCGCATACGGATATTTGGAAAGGAGTCTGGTATACACAGAGGAAAAACGCAAAGTAGAGGAAGAATATCTGGCCAACCAAAGGATCATTGGTGGTGTCCCCGCTGCTTTAGGACAGTACCCATGGCAGGTCAGTTTTTTTTGATACGCGACAGGCAGGTGACTCCACGCCTCCTGATGTTAAATGGAAAGCGACATCCAAACGTGAAAACACCTAGCATTAATATTAAAAACCACTTACTATAACTACAAAAACTGCTTATTTTCATTAAATGATTCCTACCTACTGAAGACTCGCTTCTAAACATAAAATATCAGTTTGTAGAATTTTAGTTCTGCTTGGTTTGTATGTATCTTGGTTTTGCTGTATAATCTCCGCAATAGCTGAATCAATTTGAATATAATCTCCGGTGATATTAAGACAAGCTTGCATAGTATTTATTGTTTATTTTATTTAAATCGATTGACAAAATAAAAAAGATAAGTCAATTTTAAAGCGTGTCTTGTTATTCGGGGTCCTGCCACGTGTTAACCCATCAAGAAATCTGTATTCTTTAATCCCCGATAGAGGTACATGTAATATTGTATATAGGGAAGCATTACTGTGAGTGTACCCAATGGCCAACCAACAGATGTTGGTTATTTTAACATATTATTTATTATTATCATTTTAATATATTACTAGATGTGCCCACGATCATACGCATCATATTTATCATTTATGTATCCTACTAATATATAGAGTGTAATCGTTAAGTGCGCCCAGGCGATTCACTTCGTACTTTCGATATCAGTTTAAAGCTTTTTGATATCTCTTATATTTATGGTATAATCGCCTGGGCACACTTAACGATTACACCCTGTGTATTAGGATAATATATATTAATAGGATATATGTATATACATGATATATGGTGGTGCGTATGAAATGCAAAATGAATTCACATTGTAGGCTGGCTTGCTACTTGACATCGTTGGCCTGGATGGTATGGGCGTGTGTGGCGCGTCTTTGATCAGCGCTTCACGACTCGTCACCGCTGCACACTGCTGGTGGGATGGTCTACACCAAGTCTGGAGAGTGACTGTGCGACTGGGCACTGTGATGCTCTTTGGCAATGATGGTGTCACTCTACAAACCAGTGTGGTTGTGCCGAGCCCAAATTGGTTTCCGGCTCTAGCGCGCAACGATATTGCAGTTATCTACCTTACAAATTCTGTTCCAATATCAAGTTAGTACTTACTTACTACAAGTAACCTTTAAAAAAAATTATCGATTATATCTTGATGCTATTGCTCAAATTGATTGATTGATTGATCAATTTACATTTAAATCTTATATACTTACTAGGATTGCAATTACTAAATTATTATACTATGGATAAAAGTCACGTCTGAACCCATGTATGTACCTTCGTATAAATCACACAATAATGCGTTTTCAGACAACATCGCCCCTATCAGCTTACCGACCGGGTCGGAAATCGAGGATAGCTTCGCCGGAAGGCTCGCTATTGCTTCAGGCTTCGGCCTTACGAGTGCCGGTAAGAACCTAGTTACTTTTTTAAACTAGGTACAGTACGACTATGCTACGACTGCTACAGAAAAAATTTTAGCCTTAGAATTTTAGAAAGCTAAATATAGCTACTATCACACATCACTACTGGTTTTACGAAATGCTATGCTGTGCACGGTGAGTATTGAATAAAAACTATAATAATGGACGATTATTATTATAATAGCAACATAATATTATCCTGCAACATGCATAATATATAAAAGTGCTATATACTAAAATGTTCGAATCTTCTGAACCAGGTGGAGGCATCGGACAAGACCAGAACCTTCAACATGTACGTCTGAGTGTAATGGAGAACTCAGTGTGCCAGGCGTTGTTCATACCGACACTGGTACAGCCAACCAATATTTGTACCAGTGGCGTCGGCAGCGTCGGTGCGTGCGGAGGCGATTCCGGTGGACCACTCTCAATTACCTTAAATGGCAGGAATGTCTTGGTACGCAATTTATAACACAACTCATTACTAAACACGAACAGTAGCTACTCAATATCAAAACATAACAGATCTCTTTCTTTTCTTTTAGGATAATATAATCGATTTCACATCTCCAGAAGCAGAACAGAATAATTAACATACTTTTTATTTTGTAAAATCTCTCTTTATTGTTTTTTTAAACACTTAGAGCGGTTACACACTGCGACTTTTAGCAGCGCGTCTACAGCGATTCAGTCGCGATGCAATAGCGATGCAGTCGCTAATCGTCTGCTTTTACACAAACGTAAGTTATGTACAACGCGATACAATCGCGAAACGCGAGCTACGTTTTTAATAATTCACCATAAAGGACTACATCGATGCAGCCGCGCGTTTGCTTCGATGCAACCGCCTATAAATAGCTAATTATAGAGTCACGACGCAATCGCGCGTGTCACAAACAAAAGTCGCTGTGTGTAACCGTTCTTAACGTTTGTATTCTTCTTTAAATAATTATTGATCTAATTGACAAATTGTGTTACAGATCGGTGTCGTGTCTTTTGGACCTCCGCCTCCTCTGACCTGCGAGTCATCGTTCCCAACAGTATACGCCAGAGTGACTTCCTTCGTAGATTTCCTAAATCAACATCTGGACTGAACTCATATGTGTCTTATGTGTTATGATGTACCTATATTTAAACAATTAAGAAACAAAAATGAAGACGCATTTTTTTATTTCGTTGGTTTTTAAGAGCTTAAAATTACTGTTCTGGAAGCAGCAATAGCATAAGGTTTCCACCAATCTTGTCTTTTTACTGAGCGATTATTACTCACAGCTATGTGGGCCCCATTGCAGTTAACACATCTAACGTTTTCTCCATCATTGTAGTCTTTAAAGAAGTAAGTAGATATATGCCTGAGCAGATGAAACAGATCTGAGTGCTCTCGCAGGATTCTCTTATTCGGGATATTATTTCCTGCTCTCTTCCGTACAAATATAAACATAGTCATTGAACAATTCTTTAATATAAAGTGACAAAATACGCCATTTTGTGACTTTTAATAAAAATGGAAGTAAATTAATTTGCTACTCCGCGAATCCAGTGAAGGTTAAATCCTGCAAATTAATTTACTTCCATTTTTATTAACATGGACTTCCGCTGAATCTGTTAATTACCTAAATGACTTTTATTTGCGTAACACATTTTTAAATAGAAGTTCATAAACATATTAATAAATGAATTCAGCATATCTTTTCAAACGTTGCCATGCAAAAATTAAAACTTACATTACACAATAAAATAATTCTTAACATTACTACAGTGTTATAAGAAATTTATTAAAAGTATTGTCTAAAAATTCTTTGACGTCGTAAAAACAATTTTTCCGAAAGCCATTTCTCTAGTTTTAGACATTTGATTAATCGGCAATGCTTTCAAATTATACGGTATTTTATTGAATATTTTAACACCCATATCATAATAACAATTTTTTTTAATAGTGTAGTCTGAGTACAATAGTCTAGCACTAGTTTAATCAGGTTTCCACGTAGGTAATTCTAGCATTTATTACTATTGCTCGTATAGTCTTTGTTTCGCAAATTTACATAACTTCAGATAATATACATACTTAATATAGTTTGTACCCCCAGCTTAGGGAAAACAATCCTGCAGCTATACAAAGGACTAACACCACAGATCGCTCATAAACATTTCTAATTGTGTTAGATAAATTTAATCAATTTTTGCACTGCTGTTACCCCAAACTACAATCCGATAGTGAATAACTGACGGTATGTATTCATGATAAGCAGACAAAGCCGTTTCCTGGGATGTTATGTTAGACAGCCTATCAAACTCAATACAAATTTATTGATTCTAAGGGCGTTTACACATAGCGACTTTTAGCAACGATGCAAACGCGATGCAGTCGCTAATTGTACACACGCACGCGCGATTTTAAGCAGCGATGCAAACGCGATACAAGCGCGTGCCTGCATCGATACAAATGCGCGATTGCATCGCTGCACTTGGAATTTATTATGGCTTCGAAAGTTTGCGCTATTTGATCCACCATTTCACCCATAAATGATTGTTTTTTTCTATTGTGCTTCGGCTACAAGGCAAATCAGCTTCAGAATCCTTAGAGCATATAGGACTGGAGGCGTCATCGATAGGCAATCCCCTCTGTCAAGGTACAAGCACAAAACAACTATCGCACAATAAACACTACTTTCAAATCGATGTTTTTTCATTTCCATTATCGCTTTCACCGCGTCAAGTACTCCACGAAACATGTCGTCTTGCGCTATACAAAATTGCAAAAAAATCTCTGCTGCATCCAGTCTAGCCAAAGATGGAATTACATTCCATACATAAGCCTATTTTTTAAATTAATTGCAAATTTTTTATTTTATGATATTTTTTTCACAATGATCACATTGATCCAATTTATCGATTACATAAAAAATATTTGAAAACATTCGAACATTTGACATAAGCATGCCTATGAAGTTCCCTATTTACTAACAGGCAACTACAGACAAAAAATGCAGTACTTCATGGCCGTTGTTTTTTTTTCGTTATAAAGAAGCGACGCGCTCTTTTTATCGTGATAAATCTGAATAGATTTCTCATAGATGGCGCTACGACTAAAAAGTCGTTGAAAGACCAAGTACAAAGACACGACGCAAGCACATAGGAAAATTCGTGAGGTCCGTTGGTTCGTTCCGTGGCTTAGTTGGTATAACGTCTGTCACGGTATGCAAGAAGACGTCGTTTCGAATCCGACCGGATCGAAGGATTTTGTTCTGAGTGTTTTTTCTGAGTGTTCGATCTTTGTATTAATAATTATAACAAACTAGTGGAGTAATTTCACAAAAAAATAATTGAGTATCAATTCAATAAAAATGTAAATTAACATCGATACATTTCTTACAGCACGTCATAACTACCAACGGAGAGACACAGCTATTTTCACATTTACAATATTTGTATGTACCTATATATCTACACAACTCTTGTTACTTGAAGTGAATTCGTATAAAATTCAACATAATACTATAAAATTAATTAATATTGACATTAAGACTACTCCATCACTCTTGTGTTCAAATAGTTTTCACTAGAAGCTAAATATGGTGCATTTTGTTATTTCCAGTAGAAGCTGAATATGGATAATTTTTAGGCCTTTAAATAGTGGCAAACAAAATTAAGCAATACTGCAATGACTTTACAGTTTCAATTAAATGTTTTAGTTTTTTAAATATTTCTATACATGTCACTACGTTTGTAAATGTTAACTCCGGCCATGCTTGTCATTGGCTCCAACCCTGACCGCGAAAAGCCGTATATAAAACTGAAAAAAAAACTCCAGACATTTTTTCACGATTTTTGCATTAGACTTTATTATTCATGTAAGTCAATGTTATTATTAGATTGTATTTATTGTCATCCATTTATTGGTAAGTCAATGGGCAATCTCCTCTGGCAAATACTAGTAATACAATACCACTGTTACACTACACACAAAATTGGAAAAAGAAATTCACTACATCCAGTCTAGCCAAGAGTGGAATTACATTTTTCATATACACTGATTAACCAGTAATACATATCAACACCGTCACATCGATAACTTTCCGTCTCTAGTATATTCATGAGAATCGATTTATTTATAAAGGCCTATTCTGTGTACCGACATGACATGAATGCGTGTTTTATCTGTGTTTTTGTAAAAATAAGCTAATGTTGTAGACTTTTGTTTGTGTGAGACCATAGTGACACAAGTCAATTTCGCATTTGAGCGACCTTTTTGCTTGTAGTACTACTCCCCCGCACCTCAAAAAGTGGTAGCTAAGCTTTTTTGTTATTGATTTTGACCTTTGATTTGAGCATATAGGACGGGAGGTGCTATTAGCGATATTTAGAAGTATTAAAAAAACTAAAACACTTAATTTAAACTGTAAAGTCATTGCAGTATTGCTTAATTTTGTTTACTACAATTTAAAGGCCTAAAAATTATCGATATTCAGCTTCTACTGGAAATAACAAAATGCACCATTTTTTTTTTATTGTGACTCGGCAATATGACTGCACCGCGCCTGATGGAAAGTGCGAATACAGTCCAGAGATGAGAGTAACGGATGGAAAACACAAATATCTTCACTCCGTCACTATCATTTTGCCGGTCTGGCCAAATACTTCTTCACATTACGTTTGAAGGACCCGATATTATAGAGGGGAGGGAATACATGCGCCGGGAGTTGGTTCCACAATTTGATGGTTCGGCATAAAAACGAATTGCCAAACTTTTTAGTGCGGGACGGTATTGAACTGACCGTCCAACTGTGGCAACGCAGTCCGGCACGGGTGGTCCGCTGATGGAAAGGAGAGGAAGGGATAAGGTTGAATAACTCTTCAGAGCACTCACCGTGGCACACCGTGGTACAGGCGATAGAATACGCTAAGAGACGCTATATCTCTGCGAAGCTGTAACGACTCCGCATGCTCAGTTACATGAGTATCGTTGACAACACGGAAGGCGTAGCGCTGCAGTTCGTCTAGGGCATCGAGCAAGTACTTGGCAGAGCCGTCCCAAAGGTGCGAACAGTACTCCATGCTGCTTCGGACCTGAGCTTTATACAACAGGTATCGCAGCTCTGGAGTAAAAAATCGGTACACCTTGTTCAGGATGCCAAGCTTGCGCGACGCGGTACAGATGACGCTCTCGATATACTCTTTGTTGTTCATGTCCTTCCGGATGCTCATCCCCAGTAGGCTGAGCTTGTCCCGCAGCGTCAGCGTTGTACCCTGAAAATAGGGAAGTGAAAGGAATGGGGATTTTTTGGAGCTGAACGCGCATACCTGGGTTTTCTTGGCGTTGAACTCAACCAAGTTTCGGGAGCCCCACGACGATATATGTTCCAAAACATGGTTGAGCTCAGCGACAAGTTTTTCCCGGTTTCTCTCAGGGTCCTCCCGGCTGCTTGACGATTGCTTATAATAGCAACCGTGCACTGTGCTATCATCTGCATAGCAATGAATGTTGCCAAAAGGCAATAAGTTATTGATATGCAGAAGGCACAGCGTGGGCGACAGCACGGAGCCCTGTGGCACCCCAGCATTAACTGTCACGAGCCGCGAAGTGCCTCCGTCAACAAGGACACGCAATCTTCGCTCGCGCAGAAAGCCGGAGATCCACTCACAAAGGCGGCCGGGAAGACTATATGCCGGAAGCTTGGAGAGGAGACCACGACCAGAGGACACCATATTTAGCTTCTAGCGAAAACTACTTTAATACGAGAGTGATGGAGTAGTCTAAATGTCAATATTAATTAATTTTATAGTATTATGTTGAATTTTATACGGATTTACTTCAAGTAACAAGAATTGTGTAGATATATAGGTACATACAAATATTGTAAATGTGAAAATAGCTGTGTCTCTCTGTTGGTAGTTATGACGTGCTGTAAGAAAACAAAAAACCGAATACAAAGACACGACTCAAGCACATAGAAAATTTCGTGAGGTCCGCTGGTTCGTTCCGTGGCTTAGTTGGTATAGCGTCTGCCACGGTAAGCTAGAAGACGTCGGTTCGAATCCGGCCGGATCGAAGGAATTTTTTCTGAGTGAGATCTTTGTATTAATAATTATAAAAATCACAAAAATTTCACACGAGGCCGTCATTGAATAAATCTCTTCTGACTAATTAGATTTTACCATATCGACACTGTCGTAGAACAAAGACGGATCTGCAAAATGTCAACTTTACAAGAGAGCATTTCAAAGTTTGGGACTCTCATTTTGCAATATAACTTTTCACCTAATCCTTTAAATGGAAATTTATTTAGTAATAGCTTTTTGTCTCTTACTAAAGGTTATAATTACATTATAATTCTTTAATTAAAATTTATACATGGAAAAATTTGCTTTTATAATGATCCGACGTTGTACCGCGTAACTTCGAACGTTTGTTGTGACTTTGCGACGTTGTTCTACGGAAAGTACTACACGTATGTATACATGTTACACTGTTCCATGGAATTACATATGAAATTCGATGTCGTATATTGAAACTAGGTAAAATGAAAAAAAATATATATTTAGAAATCTTTATTGTTTAAGTACAAGCGCTATCTAAAAGAAAAAATATAATCAACAATTTTTTTACGGAAATTGCACAAACAAATAAATAACTAACTGCTAAGATTATCTCTAAATTTGGTAACTTCTGAGATCATGAAACATAACTAGTTTTTAACTAAAAGGCTTAATTTTAATACTATGTCGTTAATCAGTCTCAATAGTAACAAGATAATCAGTCTGAATCACAAGTCATTATAAGGCTATTTAAGACTAACAAACAAACAATCTGTAACAAAGTCGAGATCAATGAGACAATTTTTTAACTTTGCATCAAAATATCAATAGTTACTTCGTTTGAGTAACTTTTGTATACTTAAATATATTTTTTTTATCTAGGAACGTGATTTTAGACTTTCGAGTACGTATTCAAAATAACAAGATCTAGAAAGAAATATTTACTTAAAAATAAGAAAACAAAATAAAAATGTCCACACATTGTACACACTAGATTTGTAGTCACTTGTTCTCTGTACCGTCTTAAATTATTATTCATTAGATATAAGTAATTTGAAGCAACACAATTATAGTACATACTTTTATAAAAACATAAATCTACTTTTTTTATCTTGCAACTTGTTAAAATACTGTTTTGTATCCTAAATAACGTAAATAGTGATATTTACTTCAGTTAGACTAATAATAAAAAAAAAATCCAAAAATAACAATAACAAACAATACTAAACTTCTAATCGTTTTTCATCCGTAAATATTATTCACAATTATAAGCAAAAAAATAATAGTACGTACAAGTAATTGCCAGATAATTTAAATTTGCCAAAATCCAAAATTCTTAGATCTTATCCTAAACAGAACGAAATTTTTGGTCAGAATAAAATTGTCAAATCATAATACGTTTGGAATGTCATTAAACCAACATGAAAATGGAAATACAAGAAAAGTAATTATATTGGAATGGAAATAGTATAAATTATCTACTCATTCATCACCACTATCATTGTCATTGGTACCATGATTATTATCAAATGGTAGAGATTTGAAATAGTTACTATGTTCAGAAATAATTACTCCAGTGTGGCACATATGAATAAGATCATTATATTTGTCTTTTGAAATTTTATACAAACTGTTAGAAATAGGTGTTAAATTGGGTAATGATGAAGAGTTTCTAGTACTAGATCCAACGACCAGACAATCGTAAGTTCGGTCGTTAAAACACGATAATTTTCTTTTATAATAAAATATACTGATTTGACCCTGAGGACAAGAAAGGACCTTCTGAAAGTCAAAAACTGCTGTTCTTTTTCCGTTAGAATGAATTGCTGCGTCCTTGTCGTTATTTTTTAATTTACGAGCTATGTTTTTGTCGCGAATATGTTTTTCATGCAATACAATCTCGTTTTCAGTAGAGTTATTTTTATTCCTATAAATGTGACAGGTGTCACATGCGTCTATTTTTGGCACATTAAAATCCTAAATTAAAGTGTTTGGAAACAATATCCCTATATTGCCGCTCAGTAGAAGCCCTCTTAACATATTTTGTTGGATCAAACCATTCTTTGTACAGCAAAAACAGACGCCCAATGCTTAGATTACCGTCTAAATAAAGCTTGTTCGATCTCTTCCTAATGTAATGAGACTCGATTGGGGCAAATGAATTGACGTGATCACAAACACTTCGTACCATTTCTCTGTCAATGACAACCTTATGACTAGAATGGTGACCTCGTCTATCTATTCCTACATCAGAAACGCCATCGAACTTTTGAAAAGCTGTTTGAACAGTCCTTTCGCTAATGTCCAGAGTATTCAAAAACATAGTTATAGATACAACAGCGACATCACTCTCAGAGGTGTCCGACGTAGACGGTGTGGGCAAGTTGTACTTGTAAGTAAATTTGCGCAAATTAGGTTGATTTGTATTAAGGCATCGATACTTCTTGACTTTAAGAATAAACTTGACCACAAACGCCCACTGTTTTTCCTTGTTACCTAGACTCTAAAATCTTGTAAAGCAATCTAGCCTCTGTGCATGAGTAATTTTATCGACACATTTGAATCGACATTTACATGGCTCACCCATAACCTTTTCATCAACAACTTTACCCCTCTTCGACACGTAGTTTTTACCTAGGTTGGTTAAACATTTTCGTTTGACGTCTGACCATGATTCTTTACACTGTTTTCGTTTATTTTGCCCTGGAGACGGTACAGGACTGGTATCTGATTCAGACAAAGAACTTACTCCACTTATAGTACTAGGCGAAGATGGTAATGCCTCTTTCCAGTGGTCATGTACTGCACAAAATGTGTCGTGACAGTTCCTGTGGTAGTTAGTCGGTGAAGGCATCGGTGTGGGAATTTTTAAGGGTGATTTAGGTATACCCAGAACATTGTCTTCAAATTCCTCAATAACTACACGTGGGGAAGCCTCAAAACTGGTGTTGGCATCTTCTATACCAAATGGTGTCAAGTCCTCAACTAAATTTTGCCTTTCTTCGTTATCTGTAAAAACTTCCTGCGCTATGTCGCTTAGTTGACTGGCTATGATTTCCGCCCCTGGTGGTAATGGTATGCGGGTTTGTTCATTGCCAGGACCTGCAAAGCACCAAAATATTTAAAGGTACATGTAACCAAAATAAAAATAAAAATATTAAAAAATCGGGTAAGTTATATAGGTTCTATTAGCATTTAAGCTTGCCGAATAAAAGCGTATGTGACATTATACCGAAGAACAAAGTCGGTTCTCAATATGTTACATGAAAAATGTTATAAAACAACGACGACGAAGAGTACAACGTCGTATGTGCACAATCCACTTGTATAATCGAAATAAATTTGGAAGAAAAACGAAACTTTAAAACATGACACACAAACACGAC
>NW_020654972.1:1201012-1223844 GCF_003589595.1 Hyposmocoma kahamanoa
GTTTCATCATCATTGCATTTGAAACATATTTTGAAGGAGGATTTAGCAATTGCTGTTTAAGTTGGGTAAATTATTCATACAAATGTACAAAATCTACCATTTGGCATTAAAAAGAATGTGACTTATTGACTTTTGCTCCAATGCTCCTTAAGTACTGTTTATACAATTTGAAAATACAACAGCCAAATGTACCGAATTCTTTTCAGAAACTACAACGAATGCTGGAATTTCTCGAAGTGCAAGAGGAATACATAAAGGATGAGCAAAGGAACCTGAAAAAAGAGTACCTTCATGCCCAAGAAGAGGTGAAACGTATCCAGTCTGTACCATTGGTCATTGGACAGTTCCTTGAAGCTGTTGACCAGAATACTGGCATTGGTGAGTTGTTTATTTAGTGTTTAGAATGTCAAATATTCAATTATGTCATCGTCATCACCATCAACGGTACATATACAAAATGTTTTCATTCACTGAAACCTCATGGTAAATTTCAAATTGAATTTTGCACAAAATTTAAATTATATGCAAACTTGTAAAGAATAATGTCAAGAAAATGTTCATATAATCATTTTGTTATTGATTCAACAAAAACATTTTTTACAGTTGGCAGCACAACAGGATCTAATTACTATGTCAGAATCCTATCAACCATTGACCGTGAGTTACTGAAGCCTTCGGCTTCTGTAGCCCTACACAAACACTCTAATGCTCTTGTGGATGTTCTGCCTCCTGAAGCTGATAGCTCCATTTCTATGCTGCAAGCTGGTACAGTATTTTAAATAATTCAATTTTAAAAATATTGTATAAGCTTAAAACCTTTATGTTGGTATAAATTTTGTTATTTTGGAAAACAATCGTATTATGCATGAAAAAGATGTCTGTAATTTCCTGCACAAATAGAAAAGTTAAAGGAATCGTTCCTTTTCCTTTCCTAAACAGTGAAAAAGAAACCAAATAAATAAATTCTGTTCACAGATGAGAAGCCAGATGTGCAATATTCTGACATTGGAGGAATGGACACTCAGAAGCAAGAGATTAGAGAAGCAGTAGAACTGCCTTTGACTCATGTGGAACTTTACAGGCAGATTGGTATTGAGCCTCCTAGGGGTGTCCTTATGTATGGCCCACCAGGTTGCGGCAAAACTATGCTTGCTAAAGCTGTTGCACATCATACTACAGGTATATCAAAACTAACTTTCATGAAGAATGATTGAAAATCTGTTATGGATATTCTTGTGTCTTTAAAGTAATTACTAGATATTGGATTGGAGAAGTTGACTTTATTCATAGGACAGTTTTGTACATAGGATACTTTTGATACTCAGTGATCCCTCAGGGTCCAACATGTATATAACACAAGATAATGTTGACAATTGAACTGAAAATTAGTGATCAGCACTAAAGACACTAGTCTTTACCTGGATACTGGAACATGTGTGACTTTAAATGTATGATGAGAGGTTGGATATACTTTGATGTTTTGAACTGTGTAAAACTAACATACCTAACTGGGTGATGGATTAGTTAAGAGAAAACAATAGACCAAAAATCGGCAACCCATTTCATCACTGGAAAATTGATGGCCCAATTTGGAGGCATGTTATCAAAGTAAGGAGACCTAATGCAAACTCCTCCACGTGTACCTATTCCTTATAACACAAGCTCATATTCCAGCTGCATTCATCCGTGTGGTGGGCTCAGAGTTCGTGCAGAAGTACCTCGGCGAAGGGCCTCGCATGGTGCGCGACGTGTTCCGTTTAGCAAAGGAGAATAGCCCTGCCATAATTTTCATCGACGAGATTGACGCAATTGCCACTAAACGGTAATCTATTTAATAATTAATACTATTTAATCCATAATTACTACCTGAGATCTACCATTAAATCAAACATCATCACTCAAGAAATTGACTTTTTCCAACAATATTCATTTGAATAGCATCGTAAAATCGTATTTGTTTTTTTTATTAATAATTTTGGCTTGGATACAAGTCCTTTGAGCCATGCCTTCGTTTAATTATGTTTCTGTAAATATGGCCGCCACGAAGAGGATAGGCAATTTGAGGCGGCGTGCGTGCTTGGATTGACACGGGATTCCTTAGAACGGGCCGATACGGGTAATTTAGTTCGAGATTTGTATAATTTCGCGTTTTAATCTCCGATTAAGGCACAATTGAGTATGATTCAAAGCACTAGAAATCATACTCAAGTCCTTGCAAGCACTGGAAATACGACCCTAATGGCAAGGACTTGGAGTATGATTTTCAGTACTTTAAATCATACTCAAGTCCTGACTTGAGCATAGAGTAGAGTTCTGGAATACGACCCTAACGTTCGTATTCCGGAACTCTACTCAATGCACAAGTCAGGATTTGAGCAGACTTCGAGTATGATTTCAAGCACTGGAAATACGACGCTAATGGCAAGGACTTGAGTATGATTTTCAGTGCTCACTGCATTACTGAAGTCCTGACTTGAGTATTGGGTAGAGTTCTGGAATACGACTCTTAGTCCCATTTCATAGAAAAACTTACTTCATGTAAAACGTAGTAGGTCACTACCATAAATTTAGTAGTACTAAATTTATGTACCTCATTTTATGTACATACGTTTATAAAACTTTTAAAGGGTGTATATTTGCGAAAAAATTAGGTGAAACAGAAACTACACAGCAAAATGCTGCAATGCAAGACATTTTGTGTTCAATAAGTATTACTAAATTAGAGAGTAAATTTATTAGGCAATCTGAAGGGAATCATGTTACATGACCCCCTTGTCAGAATTTTTTTATATTATTATTTTGCAATATTTGTTGATTTTCATTTCAGATTTGATGCTCAGACTGGCGCTGACAGAGAAGTTCAGAGAATTCTACTGGAGTTACTCAATCAGATGGATGGCTTTGACCAGACTACTAATGTCAAGGTAAGTTATTTGTAGGACACATTCTGGCCTCTTGAACCTCCCAAGAGTACGAGAGTCCACATGACCTTTTTTATTTTGATACTGAATGAAAAATATGTAAATATTTCTGATGGACAGGTTATAATGGCGACGAACCGTGCTGACACTTTGGATCCCGCTTTGCTCAGACCTGGCCGTCTTGACAGGAAGATTGAGTTCCCCCTACCTGACAGGTATACCTCAACTTGTACTCAAATTTTAAATTCTTATAGGCATATTTATTTTTTGTTCCTTAATTATTATTTTTAGGTCACATGCGTTTAAAGTGATTTAGAGTTCTGGATTAAAAAATTTTCATTGCAGACGTCAAAAACGCCTTATATTCTCAACAATTACCGCAAAGATGAACCTGTCTGAAGAAGTAGACCTAGAGGAATTTGTGGCGCGGCCCGATCGCGTTTCCGGCGCTGATATCAACGCCATCTGTCAAGAGGCAGGCATGCACGCTGTTAGAGAAAACAGGTATTTAAAGCCTAAATAAAATCTCACACTTTTGTTCAAAAATTGTTTTATATTTTTGCATGTTATCCAATAACCAGCTTAGATCTGACTCAGCAATCCTGCACTATATTAATCGTAATGCAAAACGTGCAAAACGATACTTTCCAAAAAACTACGATATCTTTCACGGAATTACTAGTAAATGTCAGTTTCGCGCTGTCTCCTATGCCACATTCCCCTTGTGACGATGTGACTTCCTTACATTGTCATCCCACTTTTTTATCGCCTTTTCTTCGGTTCCTGGCCACTCGTTTTTTAATTTTGAATCGTTCTTTAATTCCTTTGCCTCGCCATTCTGATTTTGTTTCGTTCCACCGCCACTCCCTGCTCGATCGCGGTAGCGTACAGTTCCCTTACCAGTTTTAATATCGATTTGTAATAGCTAATCTAATCATGTGCCAATTTTGATAACAATTTGTAATAACTACTGCTAATCATGTACCAACTTTAATACCAATCTGTAATACCGCATACCTCGGCCGTATTTTTATTTACACGTTTTTTAATAAAATGTTTCACAAGCAATCAGTATCGTTGTAATTCTGTATTATTTGTTTCTAGGTACATTGTCCTCCCCAAAGACTTCGAGAAAGGATATAAGAACAATATCAAGAAAGATGAAAGTGAATACGAATTCTACAAGTAAATAAATTTAATCTGCATTTTAAATATGTATCTGATTTTAATTAAAATAAATAATTTAACAACAAGCATTTGTACTTTTTAAATAAAAGTCAAAGTTAGTTCAAAATCTATATTTGATAACAGTTCTTAACAATGTGAAATATTACAATATATTTGGCATATACCTTATAAATGAAATTGATTTAATGCGTACGAAATAAGTTATATTTTTATTTTTAAACTGAATTAATTTGAATAATGTCTTTGTGATGAAAATCAAGTCCGAACTTTGTCAAGTTGATTCTACCTACTCCTCTATAATGTATAAATACTTTGTTATGCCAATAACGAACACGTGCAAAGAGTGCTTGCGAAAACACTAAGGCTATGTTATAAGGCACTAATTCTAGGCTCTCTGATACAGAAAATTTAAACCTTTTACATAATCACAAATGTAGCTGCCCATAATGTCAAAAGACAGGATTCCACCTAGCCTCCTCCTGTAATCTAATTCTAGAAAGATTTGATTGACTCTGCATGCACTAACATAACCACAATAATAATCATCAGGTTAGGTGCTAGGCAATCACAGTTACCAAAATTCTTCAAGTCAAAATACATAATATTAATACATTTGATTTGAACCTACATAACAATATTCATAAAATATTATCTCGGAATGTAAAAAGAGAATCATGGAGGAAAAAGCAACTGAACATGATTATAACTTAATTGAACAATACAACCTAAGTATATGATTAAGAAAAACATAAGTACAAAAGCAACATTCAGTAATACTGATTTAGTAAGTAACAACCAATTGTGAGTTCCTTAATTATCTGGTACAAAATTTTACAATGCCGAAATAACAATACCATCGCAAAAATGATTTTATCAATAAGTACATAATTATATAAATACTTTGTACTATACGAATACCTAGAACACACCTATGGACGGGGCGGAGTTTTTGAAGGCTACAAATAGTTCGGAATTTTTGAGAAATATAGCTTATTTACGTTACTAGCTTAACCTATAACAAACACGTATATTCAACAAATGTATGGCAATAATAAACATATAAGTACAATAAAATAGTTTCAACAATAATATAATAATTCATGATCAAGAAAATAGAATCAATTTATCAGCTAGCTATTGAAGATATGGAATGTGACTAAATACTTTAAAACGATTTTATAGTACAAAAAGTGGAATGATTTCACTGGTTTTCGTTAAGCAGTTACCGTACGTATGTTTATATAATATTTCATCACTTATACAATACATATTTAAGAAAATAATTGTTGTAAGTTCATAACTTATAATACAAAATATTATAAGTTGCTCCATAAAACAACTTTGGTTGAAAATTATAAATAACACTGGTTATGAATAACAAACAGTTTGAAAAGTTTTTTATGTACTTTTGTCCCAAAATCGTATTTTATATATGTACATACCTTTATTGTTTATTTTGACGATTAGCCGTGTACTGTATTATTTACTACGAGCGTTATAAATACCGCAACCAGGCGTGGTCAGTTTTACCGTCACGTCAAAAATAGCGGTGGGTCTTTCGTTTTTAAATTATCTGAATTAAAACGGGTTTACGTAATGACACTGTTTGATACATTTTGCATTCCGTGTCTGGGGATTATAAGTATATAAAAAGTAACGACTGTTTATGACTATAATTATCTGAATACTTACCCAAACAACTTTTACCTACATGTACTCGACAAAAACGCTGGTACAAACGAATATTAAGTCGAACATTTTGTATTCCCAAACAAAATGAATAATCAATACTTTATGAAAGAAATAATATCATGTTTGTTTTCGCGTGTGGACTAATATCATCAGCAAAATTGTCGTCATCGCACATATACGATGAGGATTACAAGAGAATATATCGAGAGAATGTAATTAGAGCAGACAAATCCGAATAAGACTTAAGAATCACAAAAACGACACCATTGTTCATTTTCACTGATGGATGAAAATTGTGTTTTAACCATTTTGCCAAGATAGATAGATATCTATCGATGGATATAGCTAGTAATCGATCTATCTAACGATAGATAGATATCCATCGATAAATGTGGATAGATATCTAACTATCTATCTATTTTGCCAAGTGTACAAATGTGTGAAGTGAATAAGAATTACTGCGCGGACGAGGGCTGCTGGTGCACATGCGGCATGAGAGGCACCAGCAGCGCTGGCGGGCCGGCGCGGCGCAGGAAGGGGTGGTGCAGCAGGCGCGCGGCGGGCTGACGCTGCGCGGGGTCGCGTACCAGCGCCATTTCCACGAACGATAGCAAATCAGGAGGACAACGCGCAGCACCTCGCGGCCTGGGTGGCGGCATGTCGCGGATGCGACGCATCGCCTGCCAAATGTCACTCATGTTAAATCGAAGTACAGGCCATACGGCGTACGAAGCTAAAATAACTTAGCTCAGCTCACGTAGTTGCATGCAAACCTAAGCTAAGAATATACGTAGTAAGTAGTGACATACTACGCGATGGATACGTGCGGGGGGGAAGGGCGTTAGAAAGACGACATATTCTACATAGCTTAGCGGGATCGTCTGTATAGTTACAACTATACAGCTCGGCTAGCTTATTTCGCGGTGTGAACTGAAGTATGAATAGATGCCCCGGCTACGTGAGCTAAGCTAAGTTAGCTCAGCTTCGTTCGCGGTGTGGTCTGCGATTAAGAGTCGATAGTACCTCAACTGGAATTCAAATATTTCCCGTATTCAAACGGTTCTCTTGCGCGGGTCGAGCGGCAGGGACACTGGCATTATTTCAGAATTATTTTTTTTGCAAACGAAAATACCGGCAAAAGTCAGATACAAATCGGTGACTGACAAGTGACATTTGCGATTGGCTAGTATTAAGGCTCAACTCACTCTGGTGCAGAGTCGAAGCGTCGCGACGCGTCATGTTTTTCGGCTATAGCATATTCATCTCTATTTTTCCATTATTAAGGTACAAATTTGTGATATGCAATGTCACTTGAGCGCAGTGAAGCGTCAGACGCCGACCACACTGTGATCCGGGCGCACTAATGCGAGTGTCGTCGTTGTAGTTAAGAAACAGGACGCGACGCGACGCTTCGACTCTGCACCAGTATGAGTTGAGCCTTAATACTAGCCAATCGCAAATGTTACTTTTGTCAGTCACCGATTTGTATCTGACTTTTGTCGGTGCCAAGTGTCCGATTTTAAGCTGATTCAACACACGTAACACTTATCCTACAATCGCTCTCTAAATTGCACTTCAATGTTCTATTCTTTACCGCTGATCATATCGGATCGGGTCAGTATAAGTCGGCCGATAGATGTGTAGGATCGATTTTTGTGGGACAAATGACACCTAAATATTTTATTTTTTAATACACACTTTGGACAAAAAGCTATCTTCTGCTTTATGCATTTTCCAATTCTGTATACGAAATTGTTTGGTGCATTTGTCAGTGGAATTATAGAGGCCAAACAAAGTTAAGGCGGTGTATGGTGCTAGTTTCAAAAATATTTTCAGTTTTCACACATTGCAATTACATGGATGTCATTTTTCTTGCTTGTGAATTGTCAATTCCACTAGCAAATTTGTATAAGATTCATCAAAATATACTTTAATATATTATAATATGTTTGTCACCTTGTACATCTAAACATTGTATGGACAATATATTTGATTATTCACAGGTATACATAATATCTTAAGTGTACATATACAAAATTTTGTCAAAACGACTCGCAACCCTTACCTGCAAAGGAGGTTCGTTGAAGAACGGAGGTTCGCCATCAACCATTTCAACGATCATAATTCCCAGTGACCACACGTCCACCTCGGGCCCGTACGGCAATCTTGATATCACTTCAGGGGACATCCAATATGGCGTGCCCACTAGCGACTTTCGTTTCGGCAGTTCCTGAAAGCCAACATGTTCGCAATGAATACTTCTGTTAGCGGATGTATTAAGTGAAAAAAATAATAAATAAAAAAATGTATAATAATCTATTTATACATTTTACGTTGGAATCGTAGGACAACATGTCTAACATCAGCAGCAACACGGCAAATAAGTTTGCTAATGAATGCGGGTTTTATACATAAAACGCTACAGTATCCATTTGTTAAATGTGTTTGTTAATCATGGACGGAAATAAACTGTTGAACCAAAATACATCTGTTCAAAAATAGAAACTCATTCAAAACTGTTATACTCATATTACGAAGATATACCTGAGACACTTGAGCACAAAATCCGAAGTCCGATAGTTTGACACGGCCATCCGCCGTCATAAGAATAGAATCTGATTTGATGTCTCTGTGTATCACGCCTTGACCATGGAGGAATGCTAGCGCCTGAAAGCAGAGCACGCTATTAGAAAAACTATATATTATTAAAAGTTTATCGGCTTATTGTAAATATTTGCTTAACATTTTTTAGCTCAGTTGGTGGTGGTTGGTTCGACCATTTCATCGACGGTTCTACTAGGCAAAGCCGTAGCAGCCTAACAGTTTGACCTACCGCCTCTCAAGCCGAGGTCGTAAGCTCGCACCGCAGTGTCTCGGAATTTATGTACGAAATTTAATTTGAAATTTATCATGAGCTTTTCGGTGAAGGAAAACATTATGATGAAACTTGCACGTCGAAGAAGGTTCACAACCCACGGAAAATGTGTGAAATCCCCAAGCTGCATTAGGCCAATGTGGCGGACTATGGCCTAAACTCTCCCCTGAGAGGAGTCCCGTGTCCAGCAGTGGGACGTATAAATGGATTGATGATTGATTGATTGATCCACTAGCCAATGACATTACTTTTAAAATTTAATTGATATTGCCAAGTTACCTTCAGGCATTGCTTGCAGACAGTGGCAATTTGTTCAGGATCCATGCGTGAACGCGTCACGATGTCAGTCAGGGCCCCGCCCGCCATATACTCCATTACCACCCAGAGCTCATCGCCTACAAGGTATGATGCGTGCATTTCTACTATATTCGGATGTGGATAATCCCGCATTATCACCTGTAAAGAGATGAATTGAGTTAGACAACAACCCTGTAACTCCTGTGTTGTGCATTAGCACTAAAAATAATTTATAATCAAAAAGATTTTTAACTCTACTGCCTTTATATCGCATTTAATACAATGTTCCCGACGTGATATTTTGGGGGCACATAAACCAATCGCCGATAGCAGTATTATATAGTGTGGTCTTCAATATTTTCAATTCTTATATGTCAAGACACTGTATGTAGTCAAAAGGAGCACAAAAACTACTGTACAAATTCGAGCATTCTGAGGCTTAAATTATGTGTGAAATCTAAAGAATGGTTTATTTAAATAAAATTAAAATGTTTTAGGCAAAAGGATAAGGCCAGCAATCAAATAGTTGAATAACATACCACATAAAAATAATTGAATATCAATTCAATAAAAATTTTAATACAATGAATAGTGACATCTCTAGCCAGGGCAGGTAGCTGTAAAGGTGACGATATCATAGATTTCTCATCGATGGTAGTACGGTAAAAAAATCATTGAAAAACCAAATACAAAGATACGACGCAAGCACATAGAAAAATTCGTGAGGTCCACTAGTTCGTTCCGTGGCTTATTTGTTATAGCGTCTGGCACGGTATGCTAGAAGACGTCGGTTCGAATCCGGCCGGATCGAAGGAATTTTTTCTGAGTGTTCGATCTTTGTCTTAATAATAATAACAAACTAGTGGAGTAATTTCACATAAAAATAATTGAATATCAATTCAATAAAAATTTAAACATACCACTTCATTGAACAGCAACTCGCGCCGCTGCTGCTGTCGCAGGTTCATCATCTTGACGGCAACACGTCGACGCGTGCGCGTGTCAGTCGCGGCGCATACTACCCCCGTGCTACCCTCGCCGATCTTGCTGAAGCCCGTCAGCGTCGCGCGCGGATCACCTTCGCTTACCACCAGTCTTAGTGCTGCGCGGAACTAAAGAGAACAATTTGTAATATTAGTAGGTAGATGCCTATAAAGACACAGAAAGGTGACCACAAAAAGGTCCAGCTCTAATAGAAACAAAAAAAAAACAAGTTTGTCATCTAATAATCCAAATTATATAAAACATGTTGATATAATTTAGAACATAAGTGAAAGTATAAACAACGTTATATTGAAGCAAAATTGCCAATCAGTCACACAAGAATGAGTTACACTTCCTCTAAGAGTCACATTACAATTTAAGATAAAGTTGACAGCACAAGATATGTTATCTTAGGCATGTGTAATTGGAACCACATACTTGGTCATGTGTTAGGCGAAGCTCGTGTTTTGACGCGGCGAGAGGAAGATGTGCGGCTGGATTGGCAGGCGCAGGAGGCGGCGCGTGCTGATGCCGCGATACGCCATATTCGCCTTGAACAAGCACAGAAATAATAACTGATTTATATAGTGGTATACTTAACAGTAGGAGTATTCAGGTCTAGGCCTTACAGTCCCGTAAGAGGTTGACATGTTTTGTGCAGATGCCTATGTGTGTTAATTATATATATATATATTTTTGTTTCTTTGTTGCAATTATTATTATAAATACATATATATAAATACATACATATATATATACAAAGTAATACTTCAGGAAAAATAAAAAAAGTTTTCATTGATAAGTTCTTAAATACTGAATGTAGGTAGATTAATAATAAGCTTTAAAGAAAGATTATTTTTTGTGCATTCTATATCATAAATTAAACAGCCGTAAGTTAAGCCAAAATGGAGATATTTCAATAATAAATAATTAGGAAAGGACAACCGTGACCTGTAAAGGGCCCGAAACGTCGGTTTGTATGAAAAAAACAAATATACGCGATTTAAATCCGGAAAAATAGTTTCATTTCCTATGTGTAACAATCGCGAAAACCTAAGAACTCGATAATAAATAATTAGTGAAAATCAATCATCATGTTGGATTTATATTGTGGATTATCATTATATTCTCATAGTCTGAGCCAAAAACAAGTATTGCACCATTGACATCATCATCATTTTATTCTATGGGTCGCAATGGTAATTGCGATTGCAAGAAAAAAGTACAGTGGCGAAGATAATAATTACATATCATCTTATTCTCGTAAACATAGTAAGATATTTTTTTTAGAAAGGTCATTTATTCTGCTGTTACAATGAAACCATGATATGATAATCAACTTTTGCTTTCTTATACGAACAGCCAGAACAGTTTGAACTACTGCGTGTATCGTTAATTCGCGTAATTATTTTTATGAGAACAATTCTATTGTCATTTGTCATATGAAGAAACGTAACTCATTTAGTTTAATATTATCATATAACATTATATTTGTGCACTTGGGCATGGGTAGGAAATGTGAATATTATTGTATTATTTTGTTATTCCGTAAGTAAGTAACTGCTTAAAAATCACGAAAAAAAATTGATAAGATGTATTGGTACCTAAAGATCTTAAATATGATATAACACATAGGGTCGTATTCTAGAACTCTATTCAATGCTCAAATCAGGATTTGAGTATGGTTTAAAGCACTCGAAATCATGCTTAAGTCCCTGCCATTAGGGTCGTATCTCCAGTGCTTGAAATCATGCTCAGATCCTGACTTGAGCATTGAGTAGAGTTCTGGAATACGACCCTAAAACTGTGATAATGGCAGTTATCTTTTTGTTCTCTGGGGATGGCGTTAGACATTTTACCACGTAGGCACTTAGTTTTGTCAATAACTTGTTATGTTTCTCAAATTGCAATGAAGCAGTTTTAAATTAATTCCTGCACCTCTTATGTTAACGACAAGGATGTATCAAACGATGAACAAATACATACCCATGGTAATATTATTTCCATTTAGTCCGTGTGACATGCTATGGGACATAGTCTGAGGTGGATGGTTGTGCTGATAAGGAACATTGGCATTTTGTATATTCTGATATGTTACATTTGTGGAATGATTATCATTCATTGCTGAAACAGGTCTGATCATCGCTTCATGAGCATGCTGAGACCAGTCGACTGGGGATTCTGTTATTAGCTTGTTCATGGTATAATTGCAGTGATCTCTTCGCAGGCTGGGATATTGTTGTGGAGCAGGAGGCACTGGTGGTGATTCCTCAGGCACTGAAGGAGGTACATTTGCCTGATTCCTGTAGTCCCTTCTAATACGGGGTGGACTTGAACTACGTAGTGAGTTTGACCGTGCAACATTTGATGTTTTAGGCAGTATTACTCCATTTTGGACAGGCTGTGATGGGATGGCGGAAATTGGACGTGCCACTGAAGATATTGGTGTGACTCTATGATCTCCTCGTACTATTGTTTTTAAATCTAGAATTTCAGTAGGCGTAATTTCTGATGGGTCCACCAAAGGTAGTGGTCTATTTGTTGATTTTAATATCTAGAAAAAAAAGAACAAATGATCTTTCTTCACATGTGTAAAATTAATATTATAACTATTGTAAAAATATAATCCTGCACTTTTATCACAAACGTTATGATTCATCGAATTCTTTGTTATCAGCTGTTAATAGCTTTGTCTCAACTCTAATTTTGAAGTCATTATTCAGCTATTAAAAACATGCCATAAAAGTACACACATCAAAAGTGTCTAGGGATCAAGAGAATATTTTAGAAATAAAAATTATTTAAGCAATATTTACCAAATCCAGTCTTCCAGGACGACTTCTTACTTTAATGCTTATGTTTTATTTAACCGCTTACCCCTATATTTAATTAAAATAAACTAAAATTGATGTTTTTGCAAATTGTGGGAAAAAACTCAAATTAACGGCGTCAATTAAATGACAAAAAAATGGCGAAAATGATGATTTTGCTCATTGTTATTGTAAAGATAAGAAAATTAATAATCTGTATTTCCACCATTAACACGAATCACACAATTACAGCGATTTGGCATGCTTAAGATGAGTTCATCAAAATCACTTTGAGGAATGGCCGCCCATGCGTTTTGTAACAAGTCAAAATATTGTTGTAGAGTATGTACGGTATGCATACTCGGCACAGCTCTTCTTTGAAGCATATCCCATGCGTGCTCAATTGGATTGAGGTCTGGCGATTGAGCAGGCCACGGCAGAACGTTGATACGAGCTTCGGCAAGAATGCGTGTTACGACTCTAGCCGTGTGTGGACGTGCGTTGTCATGCATTAGTTGAAATGAATCACCCAACTGGCCTCGCAAAGGGATGATAACATCTGAAACAATCCTCTCTGCGTAAACTTTAGCATTGAGATTACCCCTGATCCAAATGAGATCGGTTCTTCCGCCGATCCAAATACCGGCCCATATCATTATTGTTCCCCCACCATATGGATGAACTTCCTGACAATATCTCAAACGTTCATGACGTCCAGATGTTCTCCAAACTCGAGTACGTCTTGTATCCGGTCTCATACCGAAGCGGGATTCATCCGAAAAGCACACATAGCGCCAGTCTTCTTCCTCCCAGTTTCTGTGTTCGCGAGCCCATCGTAAACGGGTCCTGCGATTGCAGGGTGCAATAGGTGGAACTCTGAGCGGCCTTCGGGATCGCAGACCCACTTCACGTAAACGATTTCGGATTGTTTGATCGCTTATTAGCAAGCCTGAGGAGCTGTGGAGCCTCGTAACCAACATCATGGCGGTCATGGTACGATTCCGTCGAGCAGTATTTTGGATATACCGGTCCTGTCTGCGAGTCGTGATGCGAGATCGTCCTCCATGTCGCTCGGCCACGCTGCCCGTCATGCGATAGCGCGTCCAGAGGCGACTTATGACGCTCTGTGTAGTGTTAAGAGTGAAAGCCACAGCACGTTGCCTGGAACCAGCTTCCAACATTCCGACGGCTCGCATCATCACTTCTCGGGTTAAATGATGTCGTCTCTCCATAATAATGTAAATTGTTTCGGTTCCGATGCAGATATTGTAATGATTTTGTCAAAACGCTATAACTCATTTTTATACAAAACCACATTGACAATCGATTTTCTTCTTATTATCGAATTTTAAACAATATTCCTTATTTAAATGTTAAAACTCACTAAAAAGTATCAATAGCGATACAAAAAAGTTAATATAATTAACCCTAATTGCAGCAATACTCTTAAACGTACTTGATCCCTAGACACTTTTGATGTGTGTATAAACAATATAATATTTTTCTGAGAGATGTAAAGAACCTAAGTGCCAAAAATCAATTTTTAGCACAGATCTTAATTCAATCTTAAGATCAAATAAAATATCATGTCTTTCACCATTGCATAACTTTAGCATTCTAAAGCAATGTTTGTAAGAACACAGATACACAAATAATGAAGTTCTGTCACCCATGCTAGTTATGTAAAATGACAATTCCTGAAGCATCTTCAATGGCTAAGCATAGACTATATAGTATGCATAATTATAATCATGTAACAATTTATTTTATGTAAGTACATTTTAATTAGTAATAACAATAATAAATTTCTTTATTTCGGATTAAGTCCATAAGGGTTATTAACAAAACACTTAAAAATAGGGTTAGTATTACATATTGCTTATTTTACAATTTATTATTATAGGCCACAAAACCAATGTGCATCCTAGACCAGTGATCTAGGAAGCAACCCTGTACACGGTTTACAATTATACTCAGGAGGCTGTTATCGCCGCCCCGAATACTGCGCAACAAAGAAGCCGCCCTTTTTCGCATGATAGCTGAAAAGCCATCTAAGCGAGGCACGGCGAACATTCCCGATGCACTGCAAAATCGAGGCAGCTTCAACAGCATCCTGAATAAATTATTATACAACACACGGAGGGAGCTTAGAGCTTTTTGGGTGTAATTGACCCATAGGCTACATGTATAAAGTGACTGACAGTACCCCTTGAACAACATAAGTTTGACGTCGTCAGTACACCTAGCAAACCTACGAGCCAACATGTTGCCCCTCACTGCTAGCACCCTACGCTCCCTTTCAACATCTAAATCGTCCTTTAAAGTCAAAGCGTCGTATTCAAGAACTCTACTCAATGCTCAAGTCAGGATTTGAGTATGGTTTAAAGCACTTAAAATCATACTCAAGTCCCTGCCATTAGGGTCGTATTTCCAGTGCTTGTGTTGCCAGTGCAATCCTGACTTGAGCATTGAATAGAGTTCTAGAATACGACCCTCAGAGACCCAGTGCCCCAGGTACTTAAATTCGGTGACTCTTTTAAGAGGAGTGCCACACAGGCAGGGCTGGGCAAAATACATGCTACATCTTAATTGAAATACAAATTACAAAATACTTCCTTAAATGTATTTAAAATACAAAATACCAAATACTTTCTTGAGGTGTATTTGAAATACAAAATACAAAATACTTTCATGGGGTGTATTTAAAATACAAAATACAAATACAAATTACAAAATACTTTATTAGTATACTTATCGCGACATGTGGAAACCAACAATTTCCTTCAAAGGATTTCCTTCCACAATACATATCTTGAAAAAGAAGTTTTAAATATTCAGTTTTACCAGAAAAAAACTGTTAAACCAATACAACCATACTTCAGAGCACGAAGTACGTATAATTATTATTAATATTCCTATACATGTCGAATACTGTATATACGTGTAAATGCCATTCATAACATGTTCACAACACAAATTAGTCGCTCACGCGATACGTTATCCCTATCTACTCGGCCTATAAAGGATGCAAATGTGCAATTTAAACCAACCGCAAAATGGCGGCTATAACCCTAGAACCCTGCTACTCTAAGTTATAACCGCGAAAAGATGACTTTGACGACTTTGACAATACCATGCACTGTTGCCACCTGCAAATGTGCTTCTACTGCATTGAATACGAGTATTTAAGATGTCGTGAGTGTTGTGTGTCGGTGTAGTGAGAACCCTAGTGCACAAATAAGTAATGAAGATAAAGTGCGGGTAGTTAGAAAAACTCGCACAACTAGAAGATGCTGACACCCGCCTCTTCAGTCCTTGCGAGACCATGGACGTTGCAATATGTCCGAAAATTCGAGGTAAATAAAATATGTTTATACGTGAATAAGTCCCGAATTAAAAATCAAATAATTTCATACTTCATTTTTTGAACGTTCCGCTTTACACAAACGGACGCACGCACGCACGCACGCAGGCACGCACGCACGCTGGCAAGCACGCACGCACGCACGCACGCACGCACGCACGCACACACACGCACTCACACACACACATATACACATACATACATATAATAGATGCTCTTTGCAAAAAAGTGATTGATCACTTGCATTTACTTCGTCATTTACAACGACTTCAATCTAATTACATATATTTTTTGTATATAGTTCTTCACATATAATACCACCACGAAGGTTGGGGGCTCAGATAGGGGCTCGATTAGGGGGTCCGGTTAGAGGTCGGTTAGGTGTCGGTAGGGGGTCGGTTAAGGTGTCGGTTTGGGGGTCGGTTAGGTGTCAGTAGGGGGTCGGTTAGGGTCCGGTTGGGGGGTCGGTTGGGGACCGGTTAAGTGGTCGGTGGGGGATAGGTAGGGGGTCGGTTAAGGGGTCAGTTAGGGGGTCCACCCATAAAGGGCCCCTAACCCGCCCCTGACCCACTCCCTAACCAAACCCTTAACCGACCCACTAACCGATTCCCTAACCAGCCCACTAACTGACCCCAACCGGCACCCTAAACGGCTCCCTAACCAACCCCTAACCGACCCCCTAACCGCACTCTAACCTACCCCCTATCTGACCTCCCAACCGACACCCTAAACGACCCCCCAATCGGCCCCCTAACCTACCCCCTAAACGACCCCCGAACCACCCCCAGCCGACCCCTAACCGACTCCCTAACCGACCCCTTAACTAACCTCCTAACCGACCCCCAACTGACCCCTAACCGACCCTCAACCGGCCCCCTAACCGACCCCCTAACACACCCCAAACCCATCCCCTAACCCATATTCGTGATGACACTTTTACTTGATAGTTTCGGTTTTAATTGTTAGTTTCAATTGTTTCTTAGAACAACTAATAAAATTAATCTAATTGCAATTAAAATCAATTCAATCGAAATCAGTTGCAATTGAATAGAATTTTTAATCTGATTGAAATTTAATTGATTAACGTACTTGCTTCGGCAGTACATATACTAAAATTGGAACGATACAGAGAAGATTAGCATGGCCCCTGCGCAAGGATGACACGCAAAATCGTGAAGGGTTCCACATTTTTTTTTGAGCCCGGTCGAACCGCGCGAAATAAACGTAATTATACGTAATCTAAAAAATAAATACAGCTATGGAATAGACGAGATACCATCCGCGCTTATAAGGGTATGTGCAGACGAATTGACGTTTCCGTTTTATACGCTTGTCAATCAGTCTTTTGCCGAGGGTGTGTTCCCGGATCTTCTTAAACAATCCCTGATAAAACCGATCCTCAAAAAAGGAAGTAAGTATGATCTGAGTAATTACAGACCGATTGCATTATTGCCCGCGGCTTCGAAAGTATTTGAGAAGGCAATGTGTAGCCGCCTATACTCTTTCTGTGAAAAGTACAATATATTTGATGAGTCGCAGAATAGTTTTCGGAAAAATCGTTCAACTACACTTGCGACTTACAAATTTATGCAAAAGATTCTGGATACACTAAATGAAAAAAAGTATGGTATCGGTATCCTATTGGACATGTCAAAGGCATACGATAAAGTTCGGTATGATATCTTACTGGATAAACTTTACGGAATGGGTATACGAGGTGACATTCATAAATGGTTCGCATCCTATTTAGAAAACAGAATCCAGTATGTAGAAATCGAGCATTATAACTATGAGACAGGGGAAATAACTCAAGTCAGATCTGAGCCCCAAAACATGAACAATTCGATACCACAAGGAAGCGTCATTGGGTGCATACTATTCCTGGCTTATATAAATTACCTCCCAAAAGTAATAAACGATTCATGTGTTCTTTTCGCTGACGACATCTCAATATTAACCTCTTGTAAAAATAGTGACCACTTAAATCAAACCCTTCATAATACACTAACTACAATTGTAACATGGATGAATGATCACAATTTAGAAATTAACTTCACAAAAACCAAAATTATAGAATTTAGACCCTATCAAAAACCATCACTAAATATTAATTTTTCGTATAACCAAATACAAATAGAAACCGTCAATACATTTAATTTACTCGGAATAGATATCGATACAAATATAAATTGGAAGCAGCATGTACAAAAAATCACAAAAAAGCTATCTAGTTTTACTTACGCCTTAAAAGAAATAAACAAGTCAACAAATTTACAAACTGCCCTAAGTGCTTACTATGCGTACGCTTATGCATGGCTATCATACGGCATCATATTGTGGGGCAATAGTACAACTGTAAATGACCTCTTTATTAAACAAAAAAACTGCGTAAGAATACTAGCAAATATATCAAGAACAGAGAGCTGTGAACCATTCTTTAGAAAATACAAAATCTTAACCCTAACATCAATTTACATTTTGGAAGTTTGCAAATTTATAAAAAAGTACCCACATTTTATACTAAACTGCGAGACGAACCAAGACACCATCCCACAAGATACGGAAATAATCTTGTAACACCGTTCTCAAAATTGGAAATGCATAGATCGAGCCCATATTCAATGTCGATAAAAATATACAACAAACTACCGGAGCATATAAAGCAAGAAAATAAAACAAGTATTTTCATAAATAACTTAAAAAACATTCTTTCTAATAAAACTTACTATACAGTGCAACAATATCTTGATGATAAATTGCTATAGCGTTGATCTGCCTCATTCCTATTTTGCTGTCCATTATTATCATATCCATATTACAGGATTCATATGTCTTTCATTGTAACTATGTGAATAAATAAATAAAATGAAGTAGATAAAATGTTATATAATGGAGTAAATGCAATGTTATTATGGTCGAATTAAAACTAGTATAACACATAATTGTACAATTAATAGTATGTTTATATATATGATAAGAAATATAATAAGAAATTTTGTAATAATAATTATTGCTATGGCTTGAAATGTAATTAAACCATATTATAAGTTTTTATATTGCTATGCCCTTACAGTATATTACAAGTATACGTAATATAGTGTAAAATTTGTATTATTTATATTATGTAAACTGCAATAAATATATTATCATTATCAATGCCCAACACTGATATAAATCTATGCACGTCACAAAATAGGCTGTACATTGAAAAGAAAAAAGTATTTTGTTGAAATGTATTTTGCAACGAAAGTATTTGAAATACAAATTACAAAATACATTACGGTCAGGTATTTGAAATACCAATTACAAAATACATTTTTAGGGAGTAATTGAAATACAAATACAAAATACGTATTTGTATTTTAAATACGTATTTCAAATACAAGTAATTCAAATACTGCCCAGCCCTGCACACAGGTCTTGCTACCCGATTTAAAAACTAGCAACTCACTCTTACTGGCGTTGTACCTAAGACCATGAGCCTCTGCATATTTTGTACATATGCCTAACAATTTCCAAAAAGCAGTTATTGAGGGACTCAGCAACACCATGTCATCTGCGTAACTAATATTATTCACCATTATTCCATCCATCGAGCATCCAACCTTGGTGTTGCTCAGCTCATCAATTAAACGATTCATGTAAAGGTTGAAGAGACTTGGCGAACTTAACCCACTTTGTCTCACTCCACACTCTAACCTTAGTGAGAAAGCAATAAATTTTAATGAGTATCGAGTTTTTACAAACCTGATTGTTTCCAACAAGTGAAGCCCATTGTAGTGGTAATCCAACAAACTTGCCTTCACGCTTATCAAACCCGGTATGCACTCTGTGCTCAAAATTACTCGGCGGCGAAATCAGAGGCTTCTTCTTCTTCTTGGAAAACATTATGTGAAATCACTACCTGTAATCATCCATTTACACTCAAACACATTACACGAGTACAACCAGTTCATTATCAAACACCATCACTATCGACTAATAAGTGTAAAACCGAAATAGGTACCTTTATGTAACCACGACTAATGAGGAATGGAAAGCTCGAACATTACACTTTCTTTCACGTTCAAGTGAATCACCGGACTGCTTGAGTTAGTACATACATTAGCCCCGTTGCTGTACGTTTAGTTAGAATAACAATACACCAATAAGGTCTATACAAACCTTAACGTGAAATTCTTGAACTCGAAACACACGCTGAATACCAAATCAACAACTTACTCCGCAACAAGCAGCCATGCTCAAAACAAATTGAATTAGTGCAATCTCCTAAAATATTTCACATAAATATTGATACACATAAATCAAACTGCCTACAAACAGCTCTTAGGGACTAATAAAGCCTGTTTACGCTTAGCAACCGGAAAGAAAACAAAAATTAATTTCTCCAAGAGCGAGAAACCCTGCCCAACGCGACATTTACGAAGGAATTTAAAAAAAGTTATATTGTGCTACTTTAGTACAATAATACCACTTTTGACATTACAGTAAGACTGACGCTATACGAACTCGAGATGTGATCCACTTACTCACATAAATCGAGTATATTCATAAAAACCGCACTGACAGTGTTTTTCTCACAAAAATAGCGGGTTTTTGTAGTTACAGTTTTTCACAAATTTATTTTTAATAACGACCCTAGGGGTCGTATTTCAGAGCTGTACTCAATGCTCAAGTCAGGAATTGAGCAGACTTGAATATGATTTCAAGCACTGGAAATACGACACTAATGGCAAAGACTTGAGTATGATTTTCAGTACTCACTGCAATACTCAAGTCAGAATTTGAGCAGACTTGAGTATGATTTCAAGCACTAGAAATACTACCCTAAAGTAGAATTCTGGACATTACACTGGTTCCAGTTGTTTGCTCAAGTCAGGACTTGAGTATGATTTCAAGCACTGAAAATACGACCCTAATAGCCAGGACTTGAGTATGAGTAGAGTTAATACTATCCTGAAGTTGTTGACGATGTGTGACTGCGGTAAAAATAGATCATACACTCTATATTTATTTGAGAGCGGTGAATTGAAGCGGCGATTTAAATCTCATTTTTTTAAATTGCCCAAAATATGATCGACAGTCCAACGTGCCTCTTTCGACTTTCATCCATATTTTGTTGTTGTCCAAGAACTCTTTCTATATATAGGTACTTATTTATCTAAATTTATTTTAGAAAATAATATAAAAATTCAACTCCTTTAATAATAACATAATGTTTATTCTATGTTTATTTACAACTCATAATATTTTTATTTTTTTTGTTTATTCATAATTACTCGTCTGATCCCTTTTTCTCTTTTTCTCCAACTTTTAAATCCCGTTTCCAAACTACATTCCATGATAGTAGAAAAGTTTCCCCGTTTTAAAAATAAATTAGTCAAAACCATTTTGTAAGTGGCTAACACGCTTACCACGAAAACCGGAATATGAGAAAAAGTCTATTTTAAAAAGTATCAAATCTAATTAAAAAGAAATGTAACTGTTCCACACCGACCGCCGCTCTTTAACCCAAGGCCATGAAATAAATTAAAAAATGAACTGACATTCATTTATTACTAGGGATGGCCCATTGACAAAAATATGTCGATATATATCGTATCAATATTTACATACAGTATTGATATTTGTATTATAGAGATTTTTTCTGAAATAACCACTAGCTTTTATTATGATTTTTAATACAAAGATCGAACACGTAGGAAAATTTTCTTCGATCCGATAGGACTTGAACCCACGACCATACTGCACCGTAGTATTGCTCTTACAAATTGAGCTACAGGTCAAGTTATCGAGTTGTCGAAATTCTCATGTGTTTTTGTTAAAGATTTTTGTACTGGATTTTCGTCATTCTGCGCCACTTGTGATATCTAATGAGAGATTTTATTTATTTATGGAGACTCCTCAACTCAATAACTTGACCCATAGCTCAGTTGGTAAGAGCAATAATGCAGTACAGTGTGGTCGCGGGTTCAAATCCCAGTCCAATAAAATATTTCTACGTGTTCGATCTTTGTGTTAATCGCACACTGATCGCGATTGCACGCAGTCATGTAATACTAAAATAATTTTAGTTTGTATGAATACTGTATCTAATAACCATCGGGACAGGCAGAAACTACAGTCTTCCACTAGCTACAATCCTGACACATAAGTATCTATCGCCTCATTGACATGCGTCAATACTTTTCTATACTCGTCGGTTAAGAAATATTGTTAATAATTTAAAATATTCGTAAAGCACATGCTAAGGCTTCAATAAAGAAATATCGAAAATGATACTCCAAAAAATATCGATTTCTAATATATCGAGTTTAAAAATATCGAATTTTAAGTAAATTAAATATGACTTTATTCATCAAACACATTTTTATGTACATAGAAAGCCACACGATATTATGTATTAATCAATAATTATAAGCTATGAATGACGAAAAGGACGAAGTCTCAGCATAGTGCTGTTTCTTAGTCTCCGCCTACTGTGTTCTCTGTCCAACATATCGGAACACAATTATTTAATTTCTTGATATTTTGATATATCGATATTTTTTATCATCCCTATTATTACGCCTTAAAAAGTACTGTGTAGCCAAGTTTGGCTGTATGGTGTAAAACCTTTGCCTTTTCCTTTATGGAAAGATGGACAAAAATAATAATAGTGTAGCCAAGTGATCTATGGTAAAGACCTAGGGAGTAGGGAG